>NC_058409.1:24423077-24424994 GCF_002201575.2 Neomonachus schauinslandi | reverse complement strand
GTCCCCCCCCCCCCCCCCCCCCCCCCCCCGGCCTCCCCGGAGGAGACGTCTGGACACACACACACACACACACACACACACACCCTCACCCTTGTTTCTTTCTCTTCCTTTTTTCCACTTCCCTGCAGAAACACGTGAGGCCACCAGTGCCTCACAGATTCAAGTGCAGAGGTGTGGCAGTTCTGGAAGGGTAAGGCCAGGACAAGAGATTCAAGGCAAAAAGCAATCTGGAGAGCAATAAAAAGTCTATTTGTCAAACTATTTTAAAAGGCCAAATAATTTCTTCCAGGAAAAGGCCAAAAAAGGGGGAGAATATGGGTTCTGAGTGGGCCCAGCTTTAGAACTGTGTTGAGGAGTGCTTTCAGTCCAGCTGGCTGGATGACATCTGTTTAGGTCTAGAAGACAGGGGTAGGGATGCTACGGGAATGTGCATTAAGAAAGACATTTTGATGTCTATTTTCAACTAAAGTGATATCATACAGAACGTGAGATAATCTCCCTTTGGTGGGAATATACATTTTTCCCATCGGAGTCCATTGTTATTTATGTATACAAATACGAACATGGTTAAAGAATGGTGATCTTGTAAAGCAAAGCCACAAATGAGAGCTATTTGGTTTTGGAATGCAGCCAGATACCCCTGTGGGACTAACGGGCACCCCTGGTAATATTTCAAGATGGTATTGCAGTTCCCAAGGAGCTCTACCTACTTCCCTATGCTGCACCCTCCTCACAGTCTGTAGGATAGATACTGCCATTCTTGCGGCCGATGGAAGAGGGAGAGAGAGCTTGGAGAACTGGGTGACTCAACTAAGGTCAATAGTTGAGTAAGGGCTGAGATGAGACCACCTTGCTTTTCTGCAGCAGGACACTGTGATGGAAAAGAGCACCAGGAGGCCATCCCAGCTCTGACTGTTATAGCTGTGAAGCCTGGACAAGTTACTTACAGTTTCTCGAGGCTTCTGTTTCCTCACTTTAAATTCAAGATACCAACAGGGCATACCTTGTAAGGTTGAGATTAATACCCGCACAGTGATTAAAACTGCTCCTGGTGCTTCATAAACCCAGGCTGTATGTGCATCACCCATATCCTGGTCTCCATTAGGTAAGTGAGACATGTTCTAGAACAACCTCCAACCTCCTTTAAAGGAAGTATAAACCTTTATTTAAAAGCTTGCTCTGGATGACTCATAAACATCTATATATAACAATTAACTTCTCTCCCATTAAAAGGAGTGATTCTCTTCCCTGTGACAATTCTAGCCAGCTAAATTGCCTTAATTTATAAGCAACTTTTTTTTTGGTCATTTGTTGAAAATACCTCTCATAGGTGTACCTCCTGCTAGGCAATAAATGGTTCTTGAAAAGTTTCCCTATGCGTATCAAAGTATAATTTCTTACCGACTTAGTTTCAGAAAGTCTTGACCTGCAAGGAAAAAACGGTGGTTTCTAACACCTAAGTTTTAAGTTTACTGATCCTAAACTCTTGCCAAATGTTTTATTTCACTCAGAAGGCTTGTAGCATGCTTCTGAAACACAAGGATTCTTCCGGCAGTTTAACCCTCCTCTGATTTAAATGTGTAATAGACATTGGTTATTATTACTTTGCTGGTTTAGATTTTGTCTTTCTCAAGGCAGGTCATACCTGTGTTTGTGACCTTTGTTATCCTGTCTCAGTCAAGCCTCTCCTTTACCATGGAAAATCTCTAATATTTTATTCTGTCTTCCAGACCTTCAGCAACTGAGATTGCTATAATTATTGCCTCCCACAATTTTTCTGCAGAGGCAGATTTAATTTGCATTTTTAAATAATTTATGCAGCTTAGCTAGAGTTCCAGGCAAGGAAGGTGGGGAGGGTCAGATCAGGGCCTGCATTCATCTGTTGTTTTTTTTTTTTTTTTTTTTTTTAAAGATTTT
>NC_058409.1:24158484-24422677 GCF_002201575.2 Neomonachus schauinslandi | reverse complement strand
TTTTTTTTTTTTTTTGGATGCTATATTCGTGTGTGGATGCAGCCTGCATTGAGCTGATCAATCCAAACTCTTTCAATAATAGAATGCCTGGAAGAGGCAGAAGAGGATGAGGAGAAACTGAAGGAATTAAGTAGATAAAAAGACAAGAAAAATACAGTAGCAAGAGCTGGAGAATGTTTAAGGGAAGTACATTATCACACAAGCAGGAACAAAATGGGAGACTTGTTTATTTCATTGCTTAAATCAAAACATTCCATTAAGGATGGCCTTAAATAATGTCAGAGGCCTCACTGGTGTATATATATATATATATATATAGAGAGAGAGAGAGAGAGAGAGAGAGAGAGAGAGAGAGAAGCCATACTCCTCTTGTGCCACAAAACTATTTGATATAACTAATGACATGCAAACATAATTTGCAAAAACAGAGCATTAACACAATATGATATTTTAAAAAGCCTGGTTGAGCAAATAGAGTCCCCATTTTTAAAACAGAAAAAGAGCCATTATAGTTACAATGTGTTGAACCTGGGACCTCTTGGTAAATAGCTACAAACCTTCTCAATTACAGATTGGAACAAAGGTCCAGAGAAGTTAAGCCATCCTTCTAAGGTCACTGAGCAAAGAATTCTGCATTTGCTGTAAGTTGTTTGCTTTCAGATGGCTTTTAAAGGTGGATATAACATACTTTTTGTTTCTATAGAATAGAATTTACATATAAAATAGTTGCTGTTTAAGTGTATCCACTTAACCACTTATTTTTCTGGTATGACATATTTTTCTTTGAATATTTACCTACTGCATTGAAAGGCTCAGCCAAACCGGAAAACCAGATTCCGAAACATGGCACAATGGTGCATTCACAAATAAATCACACTTAAAAAATTAAATATTCATGCCAAATCAAAATAATCACCCACCAGTGCCGGAGACACTGTTTATATTTCATCATAAAGACAACCAGAAATTAAAAGTATTTGCCAAAATGTCTCTTTTCTCTCACTGTTAAATCATTCTTACTCCCAAGATGCACTTGTTTCCTAATATTGAGCATTCACAGTACAATTGAAATTAATTACATTCACAATGGTCACATTCTGTGTTCAAGTCTCTAGAACCTTGAGCTCCTAAAATGAGGTAGATAAACCTTTAAGGGTTTTGTTGGTTGGGACTAATTTCCTTTAGATCTTGATCATCTGTTTTTTCTTTAAATAGAATTCCAAAATACTTAGCAAAAGACTGAAAATGAGCATTTTGCCTAAAAATGGAAAAATATAATTTCAAAAGGTTATTATGAAAGTTGTTTTACCTCATTTTAATTTAAAAACAGGATAAAAGCATCAAATTACAAAACCACCAGGTATCTTAAAGCTGACAAACAATCCAGCAGCACACAACATTTTTTAAAGAGATCCTTGCTCTAGTTGTGGCTTGGGAGCGTGTAGACGCAGAGGCTTCGGGTTAACTTTGATCCTAAAATTCGAGTCTCCAATGTTCAAGCCTGATTTCTGGAGTTCTTCGTAGACGTTCTCACTGAGATCTTGACTCCCATCTCCAGAGACAGGTCAAGCTTCAGGCAGAAGCTAGAAAGCCAGAGGCGTAGGCCCACCGGGGCAGGCAAGACTTTCTGAAACTGTAAGTCAGTGGGCTTCAGTGGACAAAGCTGGAAACAGGATGGGGCCAGAGGTGTTGAACCGCTGTTTTGGGCAGGCTTAGACTGTGAGGGGCAGGCCGGGTTACATCAACCAAGCTGGGCTTCAAGGGGCCGTCAGGTTGTAGGGGGCAGGCTGGGCACCAGACCAGCCAAGGGCCCCGGAGTAGGTCGACGAGAGACCTCTGAAAAAGCCGGCAGGCCACTGCGGGTCTTAGTCTTTTTACGTGGAGCCATGGGCGAGGCACCCAAGAACTTGCTAAAGGAGCCCGACTTCCTCATGCCTCGAGCCAGGTCTTGGAGCATCAGGTCGTCGGCCAGGACACCCAGGAACGCGCTGGTGGTGGAACTGAGGATGGTGGCGGCCACCTGTACTGGGCGCCGGGCCGCAAAAGTGCCCCCACCAGCCCCGGTGGCGTCGGCCTCGGGAGAGCCTCGAAGGCAGGGGTCGCCGAGGAGGCGGCGAAGCGCGTACGAGGCGCGGGGCGGCAGGTACTGGTAGGCGCGCCGCCCGCTGTGGTCACGCACGTGCACCTGCGCGCCCAGGCTCACCACCAGCAGCACGGCGGCGTCCTCGTGGCCGTGCAGAGCCGCCAGGTGTAGCGGCGTGTAGCCGCCGTGCGAGCGCGCGTTCACGTCCACCGGCGCGCCCCCGCGCCGCGCGACCTCCACCAGCTGCAGCGCCATCTCGCGGTCGCCGCTCTTGGCGGCCCAGTGCAGGGCCGTGAAGCCAGACATGAAGTCGCGCTTGGCCGCCAGGCCGCTGTCGCGCAGCAGCAGCCCGTGCAGCTGGTGCGTCCAGCAGCCCCCAGCCGCCCGCACCAGCCACTCGTGCTCGGTCGGCTCCAGGGGCACGGCGGACGGCGGCGGCGCGGCGGGCACTTCCTCCGCGTCCGGACTCAGCAGGCGCGGGCCTGCGCGCGACAGGCGCCTCAGGTGCGGGGAGCGGCCCGGGCCCAGGCTGGGGCCCAGGCTGAGGCCCAGGCCAGACTCT
Source organism: Neomonachus schauinslandi (assembly GCF_002201575.2). Lineage (NCBI taxonomy): Eukaryota > Metazoa > Chordata > Mammalia > Carnivora > Phocidae > Neomonachus > Neomonachus schauinslandi. The sequence goes on along the minus strand of NC_058409.1, from coordinate 24,420,032 downwards.
TCCACCGACAGCCGCCGCAGCATCACCGGGGAGCTCCGCGGGCTGGGCTCTTCCGACAGCTGCCGGCGCAGGCCCTGCTCCTCGGCCCGGAGCCGGAGCGCGGCGGGGCCCGGGACGCAGCGCACGGGCAGCATGCAGGGCTTCGGCGGCGGCGCTTGCCGAGGGGATGGAGGCGCTTCTTTGGTCGCCCCACGCCCAGGTTCCGGGGCTGGCGCCTCTGCCTGGGGCAAGGCCTCCACCGACGGCGACCTGGACGGCGGGGCCACGTCTGCCGAGAGTCGCTCGGGGGGCAGGGCTAGCTCAAAGGCTGGAATCTGGGGGTCGGAGGGCCCCCCTGACTGTAAGGCCGGACCTGACAACAGCTTCCCGGTCGGCTGAGTGGGCTCAGGCGCCGGAGCCCCGGGCGTGTCCTGTGGCTCCAACGGCCGGGCCGGGTCCTCCCGTGGTTCCACCGGCTGCTGCGCCGCGGCCAGGGATGGAGCCCCCGGGCCAGCCGGTTCTCCCGGTGAGATGGAGGTGATCTTCGACGGCAGCGCTGGTGCCCCGGGCGTGCCGGGGACGCACGAGGGCAGGGGCTCTGGTGCCTCCCCGGGCCGCAGCTGCTTCTTCAGCACCACGAACTTGACGCCGTCGAGCTCCTTCACCACCGCCACGTCGTTGACAAACTGCTTGAAGCGGTGCCTGCGGGCGGCGCGGCCGTGTGGGTCGCCCGCATCCAGCAGGGGCTTGAAGCGGCTCAGCAGATCCGAGTTGCGCACCTTGCCGCCGTGCTCCTGCAGGAAGCCCAGCACCGCCGCCTGGCTCACCCCGGCGGCGGCGGCGGCGGCCGCGGCGGCCAGCGCCATGGTCAGTCCCGCCCGGCAGGGGAGCCGAGGCCTCCCCACCCGCCCTCGGTTCCCGGCTGCCGGGGCAGGTGCACGTCTCCGCGCCCGCTGGGACGAGCGGAGCGGGGGGTTCCGGGAGCGAGGTTCCTCCTCGGCCAGGCTCACCTGAACGTTTTCACCGAGGCGGAACGGGCGTGTCCCTGAAGCTGGACCTTGGTCACGCCCGCGCCGTGGAGCCCGGGTGTCTCCCGGAGGAAGGTGCGGGGGGCCGCATTGCGTGCCCACCGCCTCCGCCCCGCCGGGCCCCCAGCCTTCGGGGTAGGTTTCTGCCTTTGTATTGTGTCCAATGGGCGCCAGGCTCCATCCCCCGTGCTCAGTGCTCGCCTTACAGGTGACAGCTGCCACCAGGGCCGCGGAGGGAATGGGGAAGCGGAAATTATCCCCCCTCCCCCCACCCCGGGAATTAAAGGCGCAGTGCCATACTTCAGCTGGCTCCCGGTTGCTAGGTGGGTGTGTTCCCCAGGCATGCCGCGGACGACCGGGAGAGGCAAAAATTTTTATTTCCTTAAGGAATAGTTCACCACCACAGAGTATCGGGAGATTATTTAAAAGCAATCATTCATTTATTTGAAGACCATCAATACCTTTCCCTTTGTCGACTGCGCTTCACAAGGAAAACGGCTTCTTGCAATTTGCAGCAAAGACAACTCGCTGCGCACGGCAATGTAGGTTACCCAAGGTTTAGAAGAGATGTTTTTTTTTTAAATTTTTAAATTTTTTAAAGATTTTATTTATCTGAGAGAGAGAATGAGCGAGAGAGCACGAGGCGGGGAGGGTCAGAGGGAGAAGCAGACTCCTCGCTGAGCAAGGAGCCCGATGAGGGACTCGATCCTGGGACTCCAGGATCATGACTTGAGCCAAAGGCAGTCGCTTAACCAGCTGAGCCACCCAGGCTCCCCTAGAAGAATATTTTAAAAGGCAATTGTGTCATGATAAAATAGTACATTTTCACATGGAATTTTGAAAATAAAACCACAGAAAAACACAAAGAAGGAGAAATATCACTTGAAGTCACCATTAACATTTCAAAATATTTTTCTTCTCCCCCACACACGTGTATACATGTTTTTGTTTTAAAATGAGAAAGCGAAATTGTAATCATGCTGTATTTTAAAAACTTCATTTAATCCATAAGTATTTGTTGACTGCCTAGTTTGTACCAGTACCTTTTCAGGCTGTAATACACCACTTAGCAAGACAGATAAAAACCCCTAACCTAGTGGAGACCACATGGCTGGGGGGGGGATCGGAGGGGGACAGAAATAATATGGTGAAACTGAAAATTGTATAATAAGCTAGATCAATACTATGGAGAAAAAACAGGAGGGGCAGATTGCAATTTTGCACCCTGTGTTCAGGGTACGACTCATTTGAAGGACTTGATTATACAATTACACAATACAATTATATACAATACAAATGATACAATACAATCATACAAGGACTTGAAGAGATCAGGTCCTTATACAGCTAGGTAGGAGAAGAAGCTTTTTGGCTGAGTAAACCACCAGGGCAAAAACATGGGATCAGTTTCTTAATTTACAAACGCCAAACTACAAGTATAGAACCAGAGGTACCATTTCTTCACAGTTAAAGAGAACAAGCCTGGAGCCAAAATTGCACCTTTGAATCATAGCTCTACCTTGGACTACTTGACTGACCTCTCTGTGCCTCAGTTTTCTTACCTGTAATGTGGGGATGATAATAATAATGCTTACCTCACAGGTTGTTGGGAGGATTAAATGAGAAAATAAACACAAGAGACTTAAAACAATGCTTGGCCCACAGTAAACATTCACATTGTTATTGGTTGTATAGCAACTACTATACCATTATTACTGACCCAAAGAAAAAAGAGAACAGTAAAATGTGAAAGACCATCCTTTCCCCAATCCCATTTCCCAAGGCAATTTCCAGAATGCATATGATTAAATCTTTTTTCTTCCACTTTATATTGTGAGTATTTTCCTCGATGACAATATCCTTTAAAAATATGTGATTTTTACTATAGCATCAAATAAATGTAGTATTACCCTTTGTTTTCTTATAGTTGGTAGTCTATATTGTTTCCAGTTTTTAATTCTTATGAATGGTGGTGCTCTTATATAAAACTGTGCACATTGCTGATTAATTCCTTAGGATAGAATCCTACAAGTATAATTACTAGGTCAAAGGGATTTATTTTCAAAACTCTTGAAACTTATTTTCAGATTGTTTTCCAGAAAAGTTACAGCCCCATGAAAGTACTTTGTCTTTCCCTCAATGATATGGAGTAGCATCTTTTAATTTGTCAGTTTGGAAGGTGAAAAGTTGTAGCTCACTCTAGTTTCCATTTATTTTATCACTAAGGATGTTAAACTTTTCCCCACTTATTTATTGTCCACTTGGATTTGTTCTTTTGTGAATTGCCTTTTCCCCCTTTACCCATTCATATTTTCTTGTCGATACGTAGTTATTAACCTTTTACTATATATGTTGTCAAGATTTTCCCAATTTGCCATTTGCCTTTTAATTTTATTAATGACAACTAGTTTTTAATTGTAAATATTGTATCCTTGTAGCTTAAGAATGTTAGTGCAAAATAAGAAGGTACATCTCCCATTTAAAGGAGAACTTTTAGGGGCGCCTGGGTGGCTCAGTCGGTTGAGCGTCTGCCTTCAGCTCAGGTCCTGGGATGGAGCCTGCTTCTCCCTCTCCCTGCTGCTCCCCCTGCTTGTACTCTCTCTCTCTCTCTGTCAAATAAATAAATAAAATCTTTAAAAAAATAAAGGAGAACTTTTGGGATCAATTTACTCTGTAATATTAAGCAGTCTACATCAGAATGATAACAATGCCCTTGAGGAAGTCCTTGTGTTTTTGACATACAGTGACAACTGTAATCAGCTATCATTTCTGTCTAAATATTACCTTTTCTTTAAACCCAGCTCAAATCCCACCCCTGTAAAGTCTTCTGCAACTGCCCCAGGGGCATCCTCCTCCTTTCTATCGTCTATTTCAGCAAACACTTACTGACTATTTTGGGTGCAAAGCAGTGAGCCAGGTACTCAGAGGAAAAGGCACAACCTGCCTTTGGAGAGCTTACTGCTTAGTGGAATAGAGGAAAAACACAATTAAAATTATATCCAGATGAAATCAATGCTCTCTGGGCTTACCAGCGGGTAGCTTCTAAAAGGTACTTGAGGAAGTCTTCAGGAGGCAGGCTGTATGCACAGGATGGGCAAGGGCTTGCAAGTTGGATGGTGAAGACTGAATTCAGGGTATACAGTCTAGTGTGTTTTCCATTTAGGGTATGTGTCAGAGGTACAGAAGAAAATGTCGGAGAAGTAATCTGGGGTCATGGATAGAGGACCTTAAATTCTAGTTTGGACTTTATCTTGTTTGCAGTAGATTACCATGGAATGCTTGCTTTCTTTTTTCTCTTTAAAAAGTAGCTTCAGGGGCACCTGGGTGGCTCAGTTGGTTAAGCGACTGCCTTCGGCTCAGGTCATGATCCTGGAGTCCCGGGATCGAGTCCCGCATCAGGCTCCCTGCTCAGCGAGGAGCCTGCTTCTCCCTCTGACCCTCCCCCCTCTCATGTACTCTCTCTCATTCTCACTCTCTCAAATAAGTAAATAAATCTTTAAAAAAAAAAAAGTAGCTTCAATTCTTTTCTTTTCTTTCTTTCTTTTTTTTTTTTAAAGATTTTATTTATTTATTTGACAGAGAGAGAGTTAGCAAGAGCAGGAACACAAGCAGGGGGAGTGGGAGAGGGAGAAGCAGGCTTCCAGCAGAGCAGGGAGACCGATGCAGGGCTCAGTCCCAGGACCCTGGGATCATGACCTGAGCCGAAGGCAGACGCTTAACGACTGAGCCACCCAGGCGCCCCGGTGCTCTAATTTTAAATGGTAAATGAGTACAAATTAGTGTTGGGCTCAGCCAATTATAAGCTCTGACCTTGAGCTCTTTGCTTTGTATAGCTCAGAGCCTGAAGCCTGTTAAGCGCTGTCAATAACTTTCTTGTACCAGGAACTCCTTTTCAATCAGTATGTAATCCCTAGTCTATTCTTGGGGATCATAGTCAGAATGAGTTCAAACCACATAAATCAGTTACGATCTTTAACAGGGGGTTCTTCTCCCGCCCCTCTTGGAGAGAGGGGGCAGTAACAAAATTCCAACTTGATGGAGGCTTCACTTCCTATGAGATCATAGAATGATCTTTCCAAGGCACCCAGCAATTTGTCATATGAAAAGTAGCTATGGAAATGAAAATCACAACGGAGGGAATGTGACTAAAAATGAAAACAGGCAGCAGAACGCAAATTCTGCTTCTGAAACAGCTTGGGCATCCATGCCTGTCTTTCTGCCCTCCTGCCCTAGCTCGGTGCCCCGCACCATCTCCACCAGGGACCCGCCACCAGCCCCAGCAGCACCCCTCCTCCATCCCTTCCCCACACCACAGAGTGTCTCTCTGTGTCAAATAAATAAATAAAATCTAAATAAATAAATAAAATTAGAGCACCAATTACTTAAAAACAATGTTCTGAATGTTTTTAAGTAAAGGGGAAAATCTCAAGTAAAAATGTAGCTTAAACCTTTACACTTGTGCATCTGAACATACTCAGCCTTAATGTTTTGTTTGTTTTTTTTAAAGATTTTATTTTTTTATTTGACAGAGAGAGACACTGAGAGAGGAGCACAGGCAGGGGGAGTGGAGGGGGGAGAGGCAGACTCCCCGCCGAGCAGGGAGCCCGATGCGGGGCTTGATCCCAGGACCCTGGGATCATGACCTGAGCCGAAGGCAGGCACCTAACGACTGAGCCACCCAGGCGCCCCTCAGCCTTAATGTTTTAAGTGATTCCTTAAAATTTGGGCAAACATTAGAGCGAGGATGCCAATGACATCTAGTTCCCCAGGCTGCTTTTTAATTTTGGTGCCCTGCTGACAGATAGGTCACTGAATCAATTCTTCCAGTAACCCAGTAGTTTGCTTGTAAATATTAGGAAAATCAAATATAGAATGTACATTTATAGCAAGGGTACAATTTTATAATGTGTCTTGAACATGGGAGAAAGCAATAGAAATTTGTTTTCTATCTCATTTCTCTCATTTCTCATCTCTCTCAAACGTTTGTTTCTATCTCAGTTTCTCAAATTTGAAGGTCAGGATAGGAGGCCCTTTGTATTTTTTAAAGCCACCTTTAAAAATAAATGTAAAATTTAAAATCCTCCACGCTCTATGTTATATCATGTTGTATTACATTGTTTTGTAATGTTATATTGTATTGCTTATACCAAAACACAGTATCTTTTGAATCCTATGCCTGGGCTCTGCAGAGACCAAGAGTGGATGTTTCATGTTTGTGACTGTCTTGTCCCTGTCCTGGGACAAGAATAGGCCCCTTCCATTAGGCTTCGTCCACCATAGTCTGGTTCCTCCACCTCCTGGTGTCTCACCAATGCATCATCAGTCAAGAAGAGTGTCTGGAGCCCCAGTCAGCGGGAGCTCCAAGGATATGAGGGAGATGGGCTGCCCAGAGTGGCTGTAAAGGGACTTTGCCCAGAAAGCAAGCTTTTCCAGTCGCAACTTCCGGAACAAATCATGTTTTGTTCTTGCTTAACAGCCCAGGGGGGAGCAAGAAGGGCCTCTTTCTCATGCCCATGACTTGTGAAGCTCCCTCTTCTTTGAGGTCAAGGGACTTTCTTTATTGCTAAATCTTAGTGATGAAGGTCAGATCCCTCATTGTAAACTGTGTTTTGTATCTGTAATTCATTTTTCAGGCTGCTTATCAGATTCCACAGACTTGCTCTGTCGGGTGGTAAGTTACCTGTAGGCCTAGTCCTCAGAGACTGGGAAAACTGTCCTGGCTAGGCGAATCATGAGTAGATGTGGTGCTTTGCTGCCTTTAGTCATCCCTTCTTGGCCTGTTTTATTCTCATAGATGAGTTTTGACTCAAAAAGGTTTACCCCCCAGAGGGATATTTTGGGGCTCCTTTTTATTTTCAAGGGAGTCAGGGTCTAAATTAGGAGAGCGTAGTTTGAGAGGCCTGCAAAGTGCTATTTTAACCATTTCCTGAATTGTAAAGTGGAGTCCCTTCTTGGGTCCAGGTGAGCCAAGCAGCAACCCAGAGGCCATTCCACTGTGGACTCCCCATCACACGGGCTTAGAGAAGACAACGCCAAGTATATGGGCATGTGAAATCCACCGACAGCATCTGGCTTTAAAGATGGGCAGGTAGCAACTGTCCAAATCTTCTCTGAACTCTAGTACTATGTATACCACTAAGTATCCTATGTAGTATATTATGCTTAACTTGCCTTTCATGTAGCAACATGGCTAAAGATAGAAAAGATTCTTAGATACCAACTTATCCAACTTCCCAGTCAGTGGTTCCAAGAGCTCATTAACAGAGAGCTCTAAATCAACTAATTTGAAGTAAGTTATACAAAGCCCAAAAGCTATGCGTTGACTGAGACCCTCCCTTCTAGAGGGGACGTATTGGGGGAGGAATCAAGCTGAGATCCTTGGGTCTGGTTCCGGGTTGGGGGGTGGGGTGGGCAGGCAGGCAAAGGGCTAGTTCCACGTCCTCAGCCAGATCTGCTTGCTTGCTGCTTCAAGACTATCAGCTAAGTAAATATTGAACAGTTTTATTAACAGCCCTCAGAGTAATAATTGGTGACATTGAACAATGGGCAAGAAACAGGAAGATGAACCCTGCCTCTGAGGCTGTGTGGTTTGGACAAGAGGTCATTAACAGTATGGGTTTTACTTATCGGACTGAGCATCATTGAGACACAAGTAGTGCTAAATGGGAACAAAGATAATACAGGTCCTTGTCCTGTATCATGTCCCGTATTCCTACTCCCGACATGGTTCAGGCTCCCGGGAGCGAGGTGCTGCATCTCACCAGTTGGGATATGACTCTAAGTATCCCGTAAATATTGGTCGTGATGGAATGGCAACAATCTGTCACATAATAGTGACTTTCATTGCTTGATTTCTCTGTTTCAGAGTGGGGTCAGAGGACACTGTCCTCAATAACTACTCAGTGGTTATTCAATATGTTCAATAATTATTGATAATGGTGAAACAGTAGTAACTTGTCACATGACAGTGACTCTCATCACTTTGATTGTTCCTTTTACAAAATGGGGCAGAGTTACTGTCCACATAGCTGGCTCTCACCTGGGGGTAACCAGCTTGATCATGTTACCGTGGGTTAGCTTGGGTCAAGAGGCCCGTTATTGCTGAAGCGAGGAGTGAGGCCGGGAGAGGTCTGCTTTTTTTGGACTTTTCTGAATACAAACTTCTGGTTATCTTCTCGGATATGGATTGAACGGAAGTGAGCATAGGCAGGCTAGCAACACAAGCCACGCTAACCCTGCAGGCTTCAGTTCCAGATGGAATGGCTGGAACAAGAGCAAGGGACAAGAATACAGAAGTGCTTGGTGGCATTCGGCAGGAGGAGGGGTTCCACTCTGCCATCCAGTCTTGAAAACACAGACAACTGGGGGTTTCTCTCAGAAAGAAGCTGAAGCCTGCAGCTCGGCGCTGTGTTCCTTCCTCTCTCCTTCCTTTCCCGATCTTTCTCTTTTTTAGCAATGATGATAGAATTTCCTGGGCAAAATAATCCTTTCTTTTTAAACTGGAACTTTTTGGCAGAATGTCACAATGTTCTACTGTCCTCAGAGCTCAACATACTGGGCCTTAGAAGCTTTCCAGGGGAGAGACAATAAGACCACAGTCTGCACAGAGCCTTCTGTGTGACTATGACAGTGAAGACAAAAACAACCACGTTAATGTTGTTGGTTAGGACTGGGCTTTTTTTGCTGCTGCTGCTTTGTGATAGTTTTTCACTATTCTGTCTACATTTTTAAAGAACACTGTGTCTGTCCCCATTAAGAGAAATTGTTCATGTCTGAAAGTGAACAAATCCTGTGTCTTATTGGTCATTTTCCATTCAGAAGGTGTAGGGGGTTGAATGGTGGCCCCCTAAAAAGATTTGTCTATGTCCCAGAACCTGTGAAAGTGACCATATTTGGAAAAAGGGTTATCACAGATATAATTAAAAACTGAGGGTTTAATTGGATTATCCATTGGGTGTTAAATCCAGTGACAGGTGTCCTTATAAGAGACAGAAGAGGAGAAGATAGAGAAAAGGAGAAGGCCATGTGAAGACAGAGCCAGAGATGGGAACAATGCAGTCAAGGAAGTCAAGGAATGCCTAGAGCCAATAGAAGCTGGAAGAGGCAAGGAAGGATTCTCCCCTGGTGACTTTGGGGGAGTGCAGCCTGCTGATGCCTTGGTCTTAGATTTCTGGTCTCCAGAACTATGAGAAAACAAATTTCTTTTTTTTTTTTTTAAGATTTTTTTTTTATTTATTATTTATTTGAGACAGAGAGAATGAGAGACAGAGAGCGTGAGAGGGAGGAGGGTCAGAGGGAGAAGCAGACTCCCTGCCGAGCAGGGAGCCCGATGCGGGACTCGATCCCGGGACTCCAGGATCATGACCTGAGCCGAAGGCAGTTGCTTAACCAACTGAGCCACCCAGGCGCCCGAGAAAACAAATTTCTGTTTTAAGCCACCCTATTCATGATAATTTGTTATGGCAGCTACAGGAAACTAATATAGAAGTTTAGAATAAAATGGGGGATTTATCCAAATCTTGCTGGACTGGAAGATTCCATCCTGAAATGGCTTTCTTCAGGTCAGTAGGGCTCAGATGACCCAGGGCTGTGAAGAGATCTGGCCCAGGCATGTCTCAACTAAAATCCATGGTGTGGCTGCATGTTGGAGAGTCCTAGTGTGTGCAGGTCAAATGTTGGGAGCAAAAATTCCCTGATAGTATACAGGTATCCAGACCCCAAGGCAGGCCCCTCAGTCTGTGAGGCATTTTAAGTGATGAGATGGCAGGCCAGAAGGCTCTTTTACTCCACTTGGGAAGGGCGTTTCTTTTTCTTTTTCTTCTTCTTTTTTTTTTTTACATTTCATTTATTTTATTTAGAGAGAGTGGGGACAGGGGCAGTGGGAAAGGGAGAGAGAGAATCTCAAGCAGATTCTCTGCTGAGCGTGGGGCTCGATCCCACAACGCTGAGATCATGACCTGAGCCAAAATCAAGAGTCAGACGCTTAACCCTCTGAGCCACCCAGGCGCCCTGGGAGAGGTGTTTCTCCCATGACAGACTTTCATTTTCTCAGGTGGTTTCTCCCCACCACCACCTTGCACTGACCTTGCATCTATCCAGAATCATCTACAATGTGGCATTCTGGGTAGTCATCACCAAGCTGAGAGAGTTGACAGACTAGATGAAATACCTTCATACTTCTAGCATGAAGGATAATAGGTGACAGTTCCTATCCTCTATAAAACAATTGCCTGGTAGGGAAAGTGGACATATAAAAAGAGATCTATGGGAGAATGTGCTCAGAGCTAGACAGAGATCTGTTAGCATACTGGGGCACCCAGAGGATGGAGCACTTCTTGGGACAAGTGCTCTGAGAAGACCAGAGATTTGAGCCGAGTGATGACCGGAAACTCTGCAGGCTGAGAAGGGAGAGGGAAGGCATTCTCAGCAGAAGCATGAGCAGAGGAAAGACATATAGTATGCTTGTGGAACAGCAAGAAGCTTAGTGTGACAAGAGAACAGAGGTAAGCATGGCCGGGGGCAGGGGGATGGTGGTGGTGGTGGTGGTGGTGAGTGCAGAAACAGGTTGGGGAGGGTGGTTGGTGCCAGACTATTAAAGGCCTCACACATCCTTGATGACTCAAACTGAACGTGTCCAAACTGAACTGGTTATCTTCTTCTCGAACCCTCCTGTCCCACCCCCAGTGTTCTCCAGCTCGTAAAAGGGGCCATCCCTCACTCAGCTGGCAGAGACCTGGGCATCGGACATGATTCTTCCAAATGTCTTTAGTACCTCTTGAATCCATCCAGCTCTCTCCGTTCCTGTGCCAGGCCACCATCAGCCTGGACATCTGCAGCTGGCCTCCTGCCCTGCCCCACCCCCACCCCTCCCACCCCCACCTCCTCGCTGCCATTCTGGCTTGCTTCCATTCCATTCTCTTCCTGCAGCCAGAGCGATGCATTTAGAACACAGATCTAGTCATAGCACCTGGTTGTCTGTGTAAAACTCTTAACTCTTTTAAATGGCTCACAAGACCCTCTATAATACAGCTGTGGATCAAAGCAACAGGTGCTCAGAGGAGCTGATCATGGAAAGCAGCCGTGCTCCAACATAGCCTTCCCCATCCTTCCTACAGAAATTTTCAGCAGTTCTGGGTCTTGTACTTCTGGTGGTTACCTCCATATCCCCAGATTGTATGCTTGTACTGAAGTTTCTTGATTTATCAATCTTGAATATCCTGGTGTAGTAAGGTATATGTAAGGTTTTGTTGACTTCTATTATCTTTGTCTCTCTTCTCCATCACCAGACTATTGGTGGTTCCTCCTCAGGCTTGTTTTGAAACCTCAAAAAGTATACTTAAATCTTAACTTCTTGCTTCATCCATCTTGAACAAGTTTACCACTAACTTAACCCCTTGTAAGATGGGAACATTAGAGCTCCCAGCCTACCATCTACCTTCCCTGCCCCAACCATTCTGTGTGTTACGCATTACACATTTTTATGATCTTTTTTTTTCCCATTTAACCATAGTGAAATCTTCCATACGTTTTTTCCAAGTGGATTCTAAAAAGCCAAAAATGTGGTACCTGGGTGGCTCAATCAGTTGAGCGTCTGCCTTTGGCTTGGGTCGTGATCCTGGAGTCCTGGGATCGAGTGCCGTGTCTGACTTCCCACTCAGTGGGGAGCCTGCCTCACCCTCTGCCTCTGCCCCTCTCCACTTGTGTTCTCTCTCTCAAATAAATAAACAAAATCTTAAAAATAAATAAATAAAAAGCAAAAAAAGTTGTTTGTTTATAATAACCACAAAAACTGTTCAGTGCAGCTCATGTCTATGCTATGTTTTAGTTTGCTTCATATTTGACTCTGTCTTATTTTTTCCTTAAGATTTTATTTACTTATTTGAGAGAGAGAGAGCATGAGTCGTGGGCAGAGGCAGGCTTCCTGCTGAGCAGGGAGCCCGATGCGGGGCTCGATCCCAGGACCCTGGGATCACGACCTGAGCCGAGGGCAGACGCTTAACGACTGAGCCACCCAAGTGCCCCATGGGTTTTTTAAAAAAAACATAATCACTATACTATTAACACACCGAAAAAATAGCTATAATTTCTGAGTATTATCAAATAACCAGTCAGTGTTCAGATTTCCCTGATGTATATAAATATTTGCTTGTTTGAATTGGATCCAAATGCAGTTGTTTGATGTGTCTCTGGAGTCTCTTTTAATCCATAGTTCCCTCGTCTCTTTTTTTCCTTCTAGTTTATTTGTTGAAAAAAGAATTGGTTTTTTTTTGGTTTTGCTTTTCTTGTAAAATTTCCCACAATCTGGATTTTGCTGATTGCATTCCTGTTGTGACTTTTGACATGGTCCTTTATCTCCTGTACTTGTGTGAGTTAGTAATTAAATCTAGGTTCTTGGTCAGATTCAAGTTTGATTATGTGGGGGTCACTTTCATAGGTAGTATCGTGCATTCCCAAAAGGATGCACATCATGTCTACTTGTCTCTCCGTTATGATGTGAACCACCATTGAAGATCCTTGCCTAGATGCATTATTTTATTGCGGGTTGCAACATGGTGATATTCTGTCACTCCTTCGCTTACTAACTGGAAGACTTCTGTATTAGAGAGAAACTTCCCCTCATTTACTATTTAGTTACCCTGAGGTTCCTAAGGAAGGGTCGGATACATTCCCTTTATTTACCATTTTACAAAATAATGAGTCCCTAGCATCTTCCAAAGGCAACTTGTAAACTTTTAAAATTTTAGTCATGACTTCAGCATGTTTGATGTGTTTCAATTCATTACAGTTGTTGTCATTACTGATGCTCACATCATCCCTTTATTTGCCACTGCAGACTGTTCAGTTGGCTCCTGAGACTCTTGCGTTTTTTCTTCCTTGGTATCTGAGATGATAGATGTTCTGGTTTCATCTTATATATTCCCTGTCCTCGACATGGAATGAACTATATCTCATTGTTCCTGGGTTGGTCGTCATATTTCTAGGCCTTTTCAGTAGATAGTGGCCTTTTCAGTAGATAGGGCTAGAAATGAATTTTTATTTTTTTTAAGATTTTATTTATTTATTTGAAAGAGAGAGAGAGCAAGAGAGAGTGAGAAAGAGCGCGAGTGGAGGGGATGGGGAGCGGCAGAGGGAGAGGGATGAGCAGACTTCCCACTGAGCAGGGAGCCTGCTGCAGGACTCGATCCCAGGACCCTGAGATCATGACCTGAGCCAAAGGCAGATGCTTAACTGACTGAGCCACCCAGGAGCCCCTAGAAATGCACCTGTAGAAAGAGAAAATACATCATGACTTCACACCGAAGCTTTTTTTTTTTTTTTTTAAGATTTTATTTATTTATTTGAGAGAGAGAGAGAATGAGAGAGAGAGCACGAGAGGAGGGAGGGTCAGAGGGAGAAGGAGGCTCCCCGATGAGCAGGGAACCTGATGCGGGACTCGATCCCGGGACTCCAGGATCATGACCTGAGCCGAAGGCAGTCGCCCAACCAACTGAGCCACCCAGACGCCCCCATACCCAAACTTCTAAATCAAATTGAAGACTAAGGATTTTTACTTAACTTCTTATATCTCTTTCTTCCCACACCCAATATGAAGTAAGCCTTTTACCTTTTGAAATGTCTGAACATTTCTTTATTCTCCCTTATGCCGAATTGACAGGTTCGCGTGGTATAGAATTCTGGGTTGAAAATAGTTTTCCATGAGAATTTTGAAGACATGCTCCATTTTCGTCCAAGCAACCAATGTTGCTATTGAGAAGTCTAATGCCATTCTGACATTTTCTTGTATAGGGCCTTACTTTTTTTTTTTTTCATTTAAGGGAGCTTTTAGTATATTTTCTTTATCCTTACAGCTCTGACATATCACTATGATATGTCTAGGTGCAGGTCTTTTAAAATTAACCCTGATCCACACTTGCTTGGGGAGGTGGATAGGGAGAAGTATTCGATATGCAGGTGGCCAGTTAACCTCTGGCTTTTAGCTTCTCTTCTGATGCCTGCTTTCTGTGACATCATTGGTCTCTGAGTACAGAGGCTGGGAGGCTGTGTAAACAGGTGGATGCAACCCCCTCTGTGAGGGTTCTGGTCTTCACCCACTCTGCTTCATCCCTGAGCACGCATCCTTCCACTTGCTGCCTTATAGAAATTTGTTGAAATCTTGCAGCTGTCTCCTCCTCTTCTTTTCTGTACTGAGGAAGAAAAGAATATACTTTACATCTTTTACTTGTAGTTATTATCACGGGCTCTTGGAAAGCGTGGAGATGGACATGAACTGGGAGTGCTGGCCTCGTCCCTCAGCATTCTTTCCTGACCTCGGGCTGTTCTTTGTCCTGCAAGGGGTCTTGCTTTCTCTGAATTCTATTCCTTCACCCCAGAATATTTCTCCTTCCCCACCTGCACCCCACACAGACTTTGTGCCTGGTAACTCCTGCTCATCTTCTAGTCTGTGCCCATTCCTCAAGGTGATCCCCTTGCTCCTTCAGTAGATCTGGTCCCCCCAACTTGTGCTCCGCTCACATTCCCTGCTTTCCCCACTGTCACACATCTCCATCTACTCTCATTACGTGCCCAGTGGCTGTCTTCAGACTCTGAGCCCCTTGAAAGCAGTGTCTCATCTGCCTCCTCATGTAGCATTATACTCCTGCTTCAAAGATGTTCTCTGTGGGCAGCCAGGAGCCAATGTGTGGCCAGCATGTTTTTGAGGAAGCTATCAGGTGGTGGTGTGGGTGATGAGCTGGTGGGAGTCATGTCAGGGAGACTGATCCGGAGCTGGAAAAGCCCTGGACTAGGGCAGAGGCAGGAGGGATGGAGAAGAGAGCCTGGCTGTGGAGAAGTTTCCGAGGGTGCAGGATTTGGTGGCACTTCCTACAGAGGTGAGGGAATGGGAGCATTCAAAGATGACTCCACAGTTTCTGTCTTGCAAGAAGAGGAAAACAGTGTTGCTGTTTCCTGAGATCAGAAAGGTTAAAGAAGGCGAAGGTGCAAGTTGAGTTTGTACAAGTTGAATTTTTATGTTACGGGGTATTTGGGGGTCACCTGGGAAGTAGCTGCAAATGAGGACTTGGAGCTCAAGAGAGGTATCTGGACTGGGGCTGTGGGAGTCATGAGCTTCTAGATGATGCATGACTTGAGGATGTGGGCGAGCCTCTCCAGGGAGAAGGTGTGGGAGAGTGGGAGGGAGCAGGTAGATCCCTGGGGAATCTCAGTCCTGCAGGGGTGGGTGAAGGAACAGCTCATGGAGGGGAAGAGGAAGGAATGGACACAGAGCTAGGAGGAGAGTCACAAAAGCCAAAGGAGGAAAGAGTTTCAAGAGCTAAGGACGTAGGGAGAGGACTAAATTGTGGCATGGCCATCTCCTTGGACCATGAAGAAAGGAGAGCTATATATACTGATGAGGAGTCAAGTGCATGCATGATTTTTGCTAAATGAACCCAGCAATTTTATTCAACCAAAATTTATTGAGGGCCTACTGAGTGTCCAGGCCCTGGGGATTCATGAGTGAGCAAAGCAGCCCCAAATCCCTATCCTTGTGGGGCTCACGATGGTGGGGAAGACAGATGACAAATAAGAAAAATGAAATAGCCAGTATGTTAGAAGCAAACGCTAGCGTAGCAAGCATAATTGGCAAGGGCTAAGGGGGAAACATAAAGCAGGGGGGAGGGATAGGAAATGTAGGGAGTGTTGTGATGTCACATAAGGTGGCCAGGGATGGCCACCTCACGGAGAAGGTGACTTTTGAGAAAAAACTCAGAGATTGAGGGAGTGAGCCATGTGGATATCTGGGGAAGAACATACCAGGTAGGAAGAGGACTGTGTGTTGGGAGTGCTCCAAGGGCTAGAGTGGAAGGAACAAGAGAAGGGTTCAGAGGAGCAACGGGGGCTTATATCATGTACCGCCTTGCCAGCCACGATAAAGACCGAGGCTTTACTGTGAGGGAGGTGGGAGCCATTGCAGGTTTAGGAGCGTGGAAGTGACAGGATCTAACTTGTGCTTCAACAGAATCGCTCACTGAGCAAGAGAACTGGGATTGGAAGTTCATGCTTGGAAGCCCCGAGGCAACAGTACGTAGAGTGTAGAAGGAGAAAATTCAAGAGTTGGAGGTGCACTCAAGCAAGACAAACATTTCTGTGGACCAGAAACTTCATCACTCCAGAGACTCCAGCCACAGTCCTGATAGGCTCACAGTCCTGATGCAGGGGAGATATCCAGGAGCGCGGCTCTTGTGGGGTGCCAGGGGCTAAACACATTCCCCACAAGCCTTGTTGCTGGAAATCAGGTGCTGCGGTGGAGCGTGTATAAGGGGATGTATAGTTTTTCATGTTTTTCTTTTTTTTAATTTTATTTTTATTTTTAACAGTTTTATTTATTTATTTGACAGAGAGCACGGAAGCCGGGGGAGGTGCAGGCAGAGGGAGAGGGAGAAGCAGGCTCCCCGCTGAGCAGGGAGCCCGATGCAGGACTCGATCCTAGAACCCTGAGATCATGACCTGAGCTGAAGGCAGATGCTTAACCGACTGAGCCACCCAGGTGTCCCTCTTTTTTTTAAAATCCAATCTCTTAACCCAGTATATAAATTCTACTTTTGTTTATGTGTGGACAAATATCTGGAAAGACATGCATGGGAGTGGAGTGCCAGGCTGGGACACGGGTCTCCCAGTCTTCCCTTTTTCTAAACTTTGGATGTATTTGGCTCTTCCGCTCAATGAGTATGTAGACCACAAGAGAGAAAGCCGTGTGGGCGGAGTAGGACCAGAATGGAAAAGAAGCCACTGGGTTTGGCCAATGAGAGGTCATCGGTGGCCTCAACAAGAACAGTTTCCTGGATTTCTGGAGACAAAGGACAGGCTGACAAAAGACACAGACACATGAGTTGAAAAGTAGACTGCTCTTCCAAGAGGTTGGACAGGAAAGGGGAGGAGAGAGACAAGAAAGGGCTGTGAGGGGGCAGCGGGTGAAGACAAGGCTTGCTATCTTCAAGGAGCCTCCATGAGAGGGTGGAAGGAGGAGGGGAATGAGAGATTTAAGCTGTGGGGAAAGGAAGGAACAACAG
Source organism: Neomonachus schauinslandi (assembly GCF_002201575.2). Lineage (NCBI taxonomy): Eukaryota > Metazoa > Chordata > Mammalia > Carnivora > Phocidae > Neomonachus > Neomonachus schauinslandi. The sequence goes on along the minus strand of NC_058409.1, from coordinate 24,402,979 downwards.
ACACGCTAACAGGGAATGCCCAGAGGAAGAGCTGGGGCACGACATCCTGGAGCCCAGAGGGTCGGAGGTCCAGGTGGTGCTGCTGAGCACCGACGACCGGCGTTGGGCTCGGTGAGCGGTGGCGAGTGCGGCTACGGCTCAGGGCTCAGGGCTCTCGAAGTTGGCCCACACCTAGCCACTTCAGTTTCTTTCTTTTTTTTAATTTTTTTAAATTTTTTTTTTTAAGATTTTATTTATTTATTTATTTGACAGAGAGAGACACAGCAAGAGAGGGAACACAAGCAGGAGGAGTGGGAGAGGGAGAAGCAGGCTTCCCGCCGAGCAGGGAGCCCGATGCGGGGCTCGATCCCAGGACCCAGGGATCATGACCTGAGCCGAAGGCAGACGCTTAACAACTGAGCCACCCAGGCGCCCCACCACTTCAGTTTCAACACAGCCTGTTGGCCTCTGCGTCTTGCCTGTCTGGATTTCCGTCTGGATTTCTCTGACTCTCCTGTGAGGGCAAGAACCACTCCTGCTTTATCCCTGTGGCTGCAGCACACAGTAGGCCCTTAGTTGATGTTTGTTGACTGAATACATGGATTTTCTTTGTAGAAAAGAGGTCAAGTCCTCAGCTGAGCGTGGAGGGGATGGAGACGGGGCGGGGAGTGGGGAGAGTGACAAATATTTGGAGCAGTGGCATGGGAAATGGGCCAGGGCAGTGGCTAGGAGCAAGCTTAGAATTTCTAAGCAACTCTGGGAGGTCTGCTGAGCATGGAAACATCGGGAGGTGGTGCTGTCATGCAGCATGGCTGTGATACTTTTTTTTTCTCTCATGCAACTCCAGGAGGTGCAGGAGCATGCCGAGAAAGCAGATGGGTTTTTTGTAATGTGAGTTGACCTGCTGTCATTCTCTCAGTGGAGGCCTGGAAGAGTTAATGTCACTCCCGGAGGCCCTGGCTTCATTCCTAGAGAGTGTTTCTGCCTTGGGTGGGCTTATCCTTTGTGTTTGTAGCCGCTGTGACCAGAGCAAATTAGTGTGTAAGCCTCAGCCCAAATGTCATCCCCAGGGAAGCCTTCTCCTTCCCTCTCCCTCCTTGCCTCCTCCTCTGGCTTCCCCGGCCCGGGTTCTGTGAGTCCCCCTGGGAAGCCTGGCCCGGGCAGGTCAGCCAGCGTGGAGCACACACTGGGAGGGCGAGAGCCGGGTTGGGACATCAGGTACTCGCCAGCAGGCTTTCCGCAGGATTGCAGAGTCGCAGAGAGAAGGAACCGCGGTGTTAGCTGGGACCCAGGACCCCCAGGTTCTGGAGGCCAATGGAGAACCCAGCACAGGCAGGTGAGGAGAGTGAGACAGGTATCAGGGGACAAGGCGGAGGTTGGCGGGGACAGACCACAGCAGGTTGCTGGCACAAGGTGGCTCAGGATTTGGGCTTAATAATGCTGCTGCTGTACCTTTTGATTGGACTCCCAACACATTTTGCTTTGCTGAGGGCAGATCCTTAAAGGGGTGGCCAAGTTTGGCCATATATTGTTCTAATTAATAATGTTTATGTTTTCATGCCCAGTAACCATGCCTTATGCTCATGCCCCCGGCACACAGAGCGTGCTCAGTAAATCTTTGCTCTGCGAAGGACCAAATGACCTCAGTCTGCCCCAAACCTTCTATAATCATACTAGCGTGGGCCAGCAGGACCCTGAGAAGCCAGCCAGTCCATCCCCTTCACCCCACGAAGGACTTCACAGATGAGAACAAATTCGGAAAGTCCCGTATCTGCAAGTTATCAGAAAAATGGACTCTTTGATCTCAAACGAATCTTTGGCCTGGAGTCAGAACAGACTTATTTTATTTTATTTTATTTTTTCCAATAAAGTGTAGCTGACATACAGTGTTACAGTAGTTTCAGGCGTACAACATAGTGAGCTGACAACCCGGTGTGTTACGCTGTGCTCACCGCAAATGTTACTAGCATCAGTCACCATACAACGCTATTTCAATACCATTGACTATATTCCCTGTGCTATACCTTTCATCCCTGTGACTTCTTCATTCCGTAACCAGGAGCCTGTATCTCCCACCACCTTTCACCCATGTTTCGGCCTCCACCCTACCCCCCCACCCCTCTGGCAACCATCAGTTTAGGACAGACTAACTCTTGTGACTTCAGGCACCTTCCCGATAGCCATTCTCCCCTTCTTTCTGACAGGACTCCAATTTTGTTCAGATAGCAATGCTTCCAGCCCTAAGGGACAAATCATTAGTGTTTGTCATGTGGGAAATTATCTCGATGTGATGCAGCTTCTAGGTACTCCATCAGGCAAGCTGTTCAGAGGTCATGAACAGAAGGACTTATAGACCGATTTAAGATGGTTGAATAACTCAGTTTAAGGATTCAAATTAAAGCTTGCAACGAGCAGCAAGGGAAAAGAGTTGGTGCAGGAGAACCCACTTGGGGTAAGGTGTATGCATGGTGCAAGGAGCCCACGGCCTGAATCCTGTGGTCCCTGGTGTTCACATTCTCCACCCACCTCTCTCTCCCTCCCACCATCTTTCCCCACTGACAGTGTGGGCATGAGAACCAGAGTTGAGGTTGAACAAAGGCGCTCAGCAAACAGAAGGTTCCTGGAGCCACCACATGCTCTATCAAAGACACATGGGGCAAGTACCCTTGACTACAATCACAGCATGAGGATGACCCCATGGGCAGCTAGGGAAGAGCACACAAGGGGCCAGAATGGGATCATAATGAGGGCCATCAAGGGGGTGGGGGGTCATCCCCAGCTGGGGATGACCCCTGTCAATCTGGAATTAGCATGATCCTAACCTTATAACTTGGTTTTTCCATCCCTTTCTGTATATAAGTAACATTCTTACGTTCTTGTATCTTTTTAATCTGTGTTCAACGTCCATATGTTTCATTTATTCTATGTCTAGCACGTCTTGCAAGTTACCAACTACTGTCTATACTTAACACATTTTATGAATTTTGCCCATCTTTTATTTTTCTTGCCTTCTATAGCAGACTTCAATATTCTCAGTAATTCAGCCAATACACATTATATTTGTCTGAGCCAGTCTTTGGCAATCCCAGAGCTTCTGAGCGGGCATGTGGCTCATCTCTGGTCAATGAGACTCCAGGGGGAATGTTTAGGGGGCATCTGGGAAAGATTTTCTTCCCTGACAAAAGGCAAAAGCAATGTAGGGAAGAAATCTTTTGTCTTCTTTCCTCCCTCCATGTGTCTTCAGAAAACAAACAGTGGCTGGCACATAACAGAACCTCAACAAACAGTTGGTTGAATGAGTGAATGAACAGCCTTCATATCTGTGACTCCAAAATCATGCTTTGTCTTCTGATCAAGCTTCATTCCTAAATCCAGGGTTGGGAAGGTGGAAGCAGGGTAGTGAAAAGAAATCTTGTGACGATCATTTAATAATAATAATAATAATATCAATAATAACAATAATAAATTAACTACAGCTTACATTTATTGAAAGTTTACTGGGTCAGGAATGGTCCTAAGCACATGGTAACCACAAAACGACTACTACCCTTGTTTTGCCCATGAAGACGCGGAGTCACAGAATGCAAGGCAAGTTCCCTGAGCTCACTCAGCCAGCAGTTGGTGGCCTTGGAAGTGGAATCTAGACACCTTGAGCTCAGAGTACACACACTTGGACACAACGCCATCCATGTAAGTTTCCTACTGCCACTGTAAAATTACCACATGGGACATTACACAACTAGCAAATTATCTGTCGTACAGTTCGAGAGGTCAGCAGGCCAGCACAGTCTTCCTGGGCTAACGTTAAGGTGCTGGCAGGGCTGTGTGTGGTCCTTTTGCAGGCTATCGGGTGGAGCATATCTCCCAGCCTTTCCCAGTTCTAGAAGCTGCCCGAATTCCTTGCCTTGTGGCTGCATCATTCTGAGCTCTGCTTCCATTGCTACATCTTCTCTGATGCTCCTGATCCCTCTTGCAAGACTCATGATTACATTGGGCCCATCTGGATAATCCAAGATAATTTCTTTGTCTCAAGGTCCTTAACTTAATCACATTTGCAAAATCCCTTTTGCCTTGTAGGGGAACATATTCACAGGTTGTGGGATTAGGGCAGGGCTGTCTTTGGGGCGGTCATTATTCTGATTATGCCACCATCCTACCCGTGCAGGGCCTGGACCCATGGGCCCTGAGTCCTGTAGCAGAAGTTCTATCACACACGAAGGAATGGAGGAGTGTCCCCTCAAACTTTTGTCTGCTTTCCCAAGAGCTTCTGTCTTGTCCAAGCAGGGGAGGAATACTTAGTAAAGCAGTAATATGAACCAAGCAGGTGAATTATGGGGCCTTGGCCTCTGGTCCATCAGTTCATCTAGATTGTGTTCTGTACGTTGACCAGGTTCTGTCTTCATTCCTCAGTCGGCTGGCCTCATCCTTGTGTGTATGTTCCTTATTGCTAATCTGTTTTTTTTTTTTTTTAAAGATTTTATTTATTTATTTGACAGAGAGAGACATAGCGAGAGAGGGAACACAAGCAGGGGGAGGGGGAGAGGGAGAAGCAGACTCCCCGCCAAGCAGGGAGCCCGATGTGGGACTTGATCCCGGGACTCCAGGATCATGACCTGAGCCAAAGGCAGTCGCTTAACCGACTGAGCCACCCAGGAGCCCTGTTTTTATTTCTATTTTGAATTCAAGTTAGAGTAATTTCTCTCAGGTCCCTTGAAATCATTCCTCCAGTCTCCCTGGCCAACCCTTTGGTTCCAGGGAAAACCTTGCCTCTCAGCTATCTTGACTCAGACTCACCGGTTTCTCAGGGTTCCTTCTAGCAGCAGCCCTTCCAGACCCAGTTTGTCTGTCTGAATGGATTCCCCCCACAGGTGTGGCTTTCAGGCTTATTTTCCATTGCAGAGGAACCCTTCGTTGAAGTGAAAGCCCACTATGTAGGGCAGGTGGAATGGAGTGGTCTGCGGTGGGGGGACGGTCCAGCCCCTCCAATGGGCCCCTGCCCCTCCCCATGCTTGGGCCCAGGTTGAAAACCATCCCTCGGTATGCTGATTTGCTTCTCCCCAGTTAACTGTCTCCTTTCCTCATGGCTTGCTTCCTTGAGTCCCTTGGCCAGCAGGAAGCATTTGTCTTCTCTCCATTTCCCTCATGCTCTTTTAAGGTCACATTTTCCCAAACAAGCACAACATTTCAACTTCTCATCCCTGTCTAGTGTGTCCCCAGATGGGGCTTCCTCTCACCCGCTTGCATCTCACCTGTTCAGCCTTCAGGGATGGAGGCCATGCTGAAAAAGGCTGGCCAGCCTGCTGCCCATCACCTGGTTTCTCCCCCATGTGAGCATTATAAGTCCTTCATGTCTACAGGCCATAGCTCTCTGGTTATTGGACAACTGATGTATTTTTTTCCAGAGGATCCTCTTTGGTCACAACTACCTTGGGGGAGCAGAAATGCTTCCATCTCAGGGAGGCTGGGATTCCCTGAGACTGTTAGGAGATGAGGGTGTGGGCAGAGCTGTGAGCAGGATCTTCTGACAAGTCCCATGAAGCCCTTTGTAAAGTTGGTATCAAGCCCTGTCCTCAGGCCCTCTGAGCCAGGTTTGGAGTGGGCTCTCCTCCCCAGCGGGCAGCTCTGGACCACAGGGATTGCTTCAGGAGTCCCTACAGACTGGGACTGGGGACCTGTGGGTGTCCCTGTGGCCCATTTACTGAGGGCATCCTGGACCCCCTGAAACACACGAAACTTAAATTTCCAGGCCTCTCACTTACGTGGGTCTTTTCCAAGTTCCATTCTTTTCTCATTCTAAAGAAATAATTATTTCCATACCTAATCTTGTATTTATAATTGTGTATTCTCTTCCTTGAAGAAAGCCTTCCAAATTCTAGAAGCTTCAGGCCTTCTAAAACCTGGATGTGTCCCTGCAAACCACAGTCTCGGGGCTCTCCCAGGGGACCCAGGGACCCGTGCTCTAGGGGAGCCTCTAGGGGAGGCAAAGATGCTCATCTCCAAGGCTTTTCAAGGTATTTGGAGTACTTTGTGTACGGGACGTCCGTGACAGATGTTCTGGCAGAAGGCAGGGAGGCCCAAGTTTTGAAATGCTTCTTGTCCTGTCTGCAGCATGCAGTTCCCACCGTGGAAACCCAGGAGGCTAGGGAAGGGCTGCTTTCTGCTGGGTGCTCCCCTTGTGCCGCACGGCTCCTACATCCAGCTTTGATGCAAACTTTGGCCAATCTTTCTGGAAGGAGGAGTTGACATGGTCCCTTCTCTCCAGGATGGCTTTTCCATCAGGCTGGGACTCCTGGTCTAGGTTTCAACCTGGCAGTCCTGGTGCTTGACTACAGTTCTTAAATCTCCTTTTAAGAGTCATGTCTTATGAAATGGGAGCATTTGCCTGCCTGGGACATCTCGGGACTTGTGAGCTCACTGCCTAGGACCCAGTCAGCTTCTTGGATCTGCTCTTGGCTTCACATTGTTTCGCAGCCATTAATTCGGTCAGATGTAGAAAAGCCAGTGACAGCTAACGCTGTTGTATGGTTTTGTTTTAAAGATGTATTTATTTATTTGAGAAAGAGAGAGAGAGAGAGCGCGCACAAACAGGCGGAGGGGCAGAGGGAGAGGGAGAGCATCCTAAGCAGACTCCCCACTGAGCATGGAGCCCGGATGCAGGACTCAATGTCATGACCCTGAGATCATGACCTGAGCCAAAGCCAAGAGTCAGATGCTTAACTGACTGAGCCACCCAGGTGCCCAGCAAACACTGTTTTTAAAAATGTGTGCAGACACTTCTAGATATAGATAGTGGATTAAAGCTTCCTCATAGCATTTCTCTTTCTCAACTCCTAACAAAAGAAAGTAGACAAAACCACAGGGGAAATTTACTATCAGCAACCAATACAATAAACTTCAAATTTGGCATCCAAAGAAAGATACAGAAGATTCTGGAATGACATGGCATGGCATAGCACATCTCTGCTGCCTCCCCTGTCTTGAACGCCCAGAAATGGACAAAATCCTGAACATTCTCCTTAGTGCTCCTGAATCTGAAAGGAAACAGATGTGACTCATGCCCTTATATTCTTCCTCTTTTGAATGAACCATATTAAAAAGTGTGCTGAGGAGAAATAGGGGAAGCAAGGACAGGACCCGTGGAGCTGACTCAGTTGATAGAAAGAAAACCCCTAGAACAACACTCCCACTTCGGAAATTGATGCAAAGCCCGGGTTCTCCCCTTTCCTTGCAAAAGGTGTATAGTATCCTCCTCTCCATCCCCAATCAGGTGACCTGAGCCTTGTACAGGACATTAATCAGAACCTCAGGACGGGAGCAAACACATGCATTCCAACAAAGGCTGCAGCACTCTGCTTTGGTTGAGCTCTCCTCTTTCCCTTCCTCCACATCTGACTACCAAAAAGTGTACAAAGTCCAAATACCCCGCCTCTCACTTAGCTCAGAGGGAAAAACAGACTGATGTCAAATAGTGAGGAGATAGTCAATGAGCTCCTCTCTCCTGCCATCATGTTACAGCAGCATAAAGTAGGTCTGGACAGAGCCACCAAATCAAGATGAAAAGAAATGGATGCAAACACATGGCAGCACATAATTAATGATAAGTAGAGGGAAAACCGTAGGCAAAAGACAAAGGCTCCTCACCCCACACCACCCCCCGCCCCCGGTCAAAGAAAATTGCTTTCAATTGCTTCACATAGAAAACAACTTAATTAGAACATGAATTTAATAATCGAAGGCTCAAAGATGGGATGATAAAAGGAGAATCGATAGCAAAGAAACAAACTGAGGACAAAAACAGCATCATGATAGAACGAAGAAATAACTTAGAACTAACAAGAAAGCCAGTGATAGCTAACACTGTTTTATGGTTTTGTTTTAAAGATGTATTTATTTATTTGAGAGAGAGAGAGAGAGCAACTAACCACACTGAACTCACATTACTGAATTGGGCAGCTAAACTAAGTAAAGAGATTTGAGAAATTAGAATTAATAGAAATGGAATACATACAAAGATGATCCAATATAAGGATTAATTGGTATTCCTGAAGAAGGAAAATCAAAAATAGAGCCAAAAGAGAATGTCAAATGCAGAAAAAATGTAAACTGCTGATTGAAAGACCCATTATGATCCAGAAAAGCTTGATTCAGAATGTTTAATACCAAGACATGTCTTAGTTAAATTATTGAACTAAAAAAAAAAAAATGATGGAAAGTGACTTCTCTAGGCATGCAAGCAGGAAAAAGGGGTCACCTACAAGGGGGAAAATTCAGACTTGTCTCAGATTTCTTCCAGAGAATAAAAGGAAACACCTACCGTATTCTATGGGAAAGAAGGTGAGACCCAAGAATATTTTACAGGCCAGAACCAGCCAAGATCTGGTTCCAGTGTAAAGACAACAGACAGACATTCTTAAACATTCAAAACCCTTCTTGATAAAACAGCATAATGATGAAACTCAGTCCATGAAGAGCTGAATTGAAATGAAGAGTTTGCAAATGGAGAAGCCTTGATAAAAGGCTTAGAATTCATTTAAATCTAGAATGTATACCAAGTAACTATGCAATTATGTTTTTACAGAACAGAATATGTTTCTCATAAACCTGTACAATGTAATGACAATAAATGACAAACAGGAGACAGGGTCAAGGGAGATGGAAAAACCAAAAGAATCATGAGAGCTAAGATGCCTTCGAGTGCCCGCACACGTCTGCACACACACACACACACAATTCAAATGTATCATTTTAAAAAAAAGACTGAATATCTTAATGTTTTTCACCATTTTTGTTTACCCTCAGAGGTACCTTTCAACAACTAATGTCTCTTGTGGTCAAGAAACATTACTTGAAGGTCAACTCTTCCTTCAATTTCAAGTAAAATACTTTGAATTAAAATAGCATCTGTAGGGCGCCTGGGTGGCTCAGTTGGTTGAGCGACTGCCTTCGGCTCAGGTCATGATCCTGGAGTCCCTGGATCGAGTCCCGCATCGGGCTCCCTGCTCGGCAGGGAGTCTGCTTCTCCCTCTGACCCTCCCCCCTCTCATGTGCTCTCTCTCTTTCTCATTCTCGCTCTCTCAAATAAATAAATCTTTTAAAAAAAATAGCATCTGTATTATGGTCCAATTCTTATGAAGTATCTCTGTGACCTTTCCTCCTATCTTTAACTATGCACAGAAAGCTTTCTGGAATAATGTGATGTAATGGTCATTTCTGTGGTCAGTTCTGAAAGGTTGTATACAGCTGATTATTTTCTTGCTTGTCACTTTTTAACATTTTAATTTTCCGATACATCTATGAATAAAAAAATTTAAATATTAGAAACAAAATTTTCTCAGGCACCTCACTGGAACAGAATAAATAGTCGAAAAAACAGACGTGGCAGAGAGGACTGCTATTTCCCAGTGTCTACTCTCTTAACATTTTATGGAATTTTTAGCGTATACATGGTGGCCAGAATATAGACCCCACTTCCCAGCTGGGGTTCTGGCTGATAGGATGTAAGCAGACGTACCATGAGGCAGCTTGTGCCTCGTTGGAGAGTACTTGCTCATTTTCTTTTTATCACCTTCATCCCTTCCTGCTGCCTGGAATGCAGATATCTCTATATGGGAGCATGAGGTCAAGACCTTTCAAAGCAAAGGGACACAGAAGGTGCGTATAGAATGTCACATCACTTAGACTGCCTTTGTGGATAACGTGAACAAGAAAGAAACTTTTATCTTGTGACGCCTGTGTGGCTCAGTCAGTTAAGTGTCTGTCTTCGGCTCGGGTCGTGGTCCGGGGATCCTGGGATCGAGTCTCACATCAGGCTCCCTGCTCAGTGGGGAACCTGCTTCTCCCTCTGCCTGCCACTCCCCCTGCTTGTGCACGCTCTCTCTCTCTCTCTCTCTCTGACAAATAAATAAATAAAATCTTAAAAAAAAAAAGAAACTTCTATCTTGAGGAAACAACAGAACCAAATCCTAACTGATGCACTTACCTACACATATGCATATAGAAATCCAGACTGTGAACAAATCACTGATGGCCCTAAATGTGACAAAAATTTTAAAAACACTTTGTAAGAAAATACAAAGGGAATATATTTATGAATTTGAGAGAGGGAAGGATTTTTTAAAAAGAGGTTTTATGGTGAAAACCATAAAGGAAACAATAGGTAAACCTTACAACACCAACATTTTAAACTTTTGCATGGCAAAAGAAACTATAAACAAATGTAAAAGACAAGCAATAGTGAAGTCTGTCATGTTCAAGTTCAGTGTGGTGCCGGATGTGTACGTGGGGTGGGAACAGAGGGGTGGTCACCTAAATTTGAGGAGAGCTGCATATTCATTCCCTTTACCTCTCAGATGGTGACAATGCATATTAGCTTATCAAAAGATCTGAGACCTTCTACAGAAATCATTTTTTTCCCTGTGTGGAACTCAGCATTCATACAGTTATTTTATTTATTTAACTGTGGGATCACTGTGTGTGTGTGTGTGTGTAACATATATGAACTTCTCCTGCATGTATAAGGAAGACATGAAAATGCTGCCATGAGAAATAACACTTTGCTTCACGTGAGAAATGGTGGTTGCATTCAGCTTTGTGTCCCCACAGGTAACTCTTACTCCTTCAGTAGTTTTGACCATAGTAGCACTGGAGGGAAGGGGAAGGAAGTAGAGAGGGTGGAGAAGGAGGAGGAGGAGGAGGAGAGAGGAAGAGAGAAGAGGAAGAAGATGAAGAAGGGGCAGGGGAAGAAGAAGAGGAAAGAAAAAGAAATTTGGGGCTTGGGGAGTAGGTGTAAATTCCCCTAGTGAAGTGAACACATCCCAAGAGAAGGAAGTCAGTTGTAATTTGTGTTGTTCCTTCTCACAGCCATCAGCTGGGACTACTAGAAGCAGACATTTTGAAACATGCCCAACTAGGGAAAAAAAGATCATTTTAAAGATAATTTAGGGGGCACCTGGGTGGCTCAGTCGGTTCAGTGTTCACCTTCGGCTCAGCTCATGATCTCTGGGTCCTGGGATCAAGCCCTGCACCAGGCTTCCTGCTCAGCAGGGAGTCTGCTTCTTTCACTCTCTCCCTCTGCCCATGGCTTGTTCTCTCTCTCTCAAATAAATAAATAATCTTAAAAAAAATAATTTAGGGCAGATCTCAGAGAGTTGTAACGCAGGGAAAATGGCATTGGTGACAGATTTCTTTCTTATGGAGGAAAAAAGGAAAGAGCAGGTATGGTCTAGGGTGGTCAGTTCAGCATTGATCTCTGTCTCTGTCTCTCTGTCTCTGTGTCTGTCTCTCTGTTCTGACATTAAGGGCTTTATAGTCTTTTTATTTTTTTTAAGATTTAATTTTTTTTTAAAGATTTTATTTATTTATTTGACACAGAGAGAGAGAGCACAAGTGGGGAGAGTGGCAGGCAGAGGGAGAAGTAGACTTCCCACTGAGCAGGGAACTCGATGCGGGGCTCGATCCCAGGACCCTGGGGATCATGACCTGAGCTAAAGGCAGATGCTTAACTGACTGAGCCACCCAGGCACCCCTAAGATTTTATTTCTAACTCATCTCTACCTGTAATGTGGGGCTCAAACCCACAACCTGGAGATCAGGAGTCTCAGGCTCCACTGATTGATCCAGCCAGGTGCCCCAAAGCCTTTATAGTCTAGAGAGAGAGATTTTATTAAGCATTTTATTTCAAGTACAGTTTAAAGCCCTTTACTTATTTTGTCTCATTTAATCTTGTGACAGAGGTACTCTAATTCTTATTTTTAGGATGAGGAAAAAGACAGTTAATTGCGTAAGATTAAAAAGTTAGCATGGGATTGGAGGCAGGATTCCAACCCAGGAGGTTTGCTGTTGGTCCAACTCACTTTACCACTGCTCTGCCTATTTCTTATAGGTAACTACTATATAGCATATGAAACACCATGATAGAGAGGAACAAAGTGAACACATTGAGTCCAAAAGGACCAGTGGAGTCAGTTTATTTTTTTTTTAAGATTTTATTTATTTATTTGACAGAGAGAGAAAGAGCACAAGTAGGCAGAGAGGTAGGCAGAGGGAGAGGGAGAAGCAGGCTCCCCGCTGAGCAGGGAGCCCGATGCAGCGCTGGATCGCAGGACCCGGGGATCATGACCTGAGCCGAAGGCAGACGCTTAACCGACTGAGCCACCCAGGCGCCCTGAGTCAGTTCACTTTAGTGACAAGCTACAATTTGCCTGGGAGAGACGAGGAGAAAGCCATTTCAGGGTAACAAGGTCACCTACCTGCCTGTAAGCCAGTGGAAGGGGCAGGAAGGGGGCATCTCTTAAATCAGGATGTGCCAAGTCCAGATATGGTCTTTGGGCACCTCTAGCCAGCACAAGTTTCTGAGTAGGAGGGACAGGGGGTTTTTTCTCAGGAAGATATTGGGAGTGATGAGGGGGAGGGATGGAGGGTGGAATGTGGGGAGATGAGGCCAGTGGAGGAGCAGAAGGCCACCCTGCCCTATTTCCTGAGAGCAGAAAGGCAGAAGGAAGGGTAAGAAAAAAGGAGGTTTTTAGATTTGGAGCTAGATTTTGTACTGGTAGTCAGGGAAAAGGACCACAGCTCGCTGAAGCCATCGGCTTGGGCAGAAGTGTTCTTTTTCAGAGATTTGTGCACATTTTGAGTAGTAAGGTTAGCAGAGAGAATGTGCATGCATTGGGATCTGTGATTCTCTTTGCACAGGGCCCAGATTGCATCACGACGTCGCCCCAAGTCCCTGGGGCAGGGTGATGACAACTTGCAATCTGGTGCCTTGACCGTCGAGGTGAAATGAGCATCCTGCGCATTCGTTGCGCAAGGAGTCAACTTGCAGGAGCGGAAGGCTAGTCCCTTCCCGGGAAGGCCGCCCGGCCGGACTCGCGGGTCCCTCCCCGGCTCCCGCCCTGGCTCCGATCAGAGCATCAGGTGGGGCCCAGGGCACGGGCATACGAGGCTCAGGGGGCCTCTCCTGGCCCGGACGGGCGGCAAGTAGCCCGTGGACACTCTGGCCGGTGGTCCCAGGGCATTTGCAGGCTCCGACAGGGTGCAGGCGGCTTGGTGGGGGACACCCCTAGGCGCTCGCACCACCCCACTCTCTTCGCCAAGGAAGTGGCTTCCTAGCGCGCGGGGCCCTGTCAAAACCACCCGGGCTCGGCCCCAGCCTCCCAGAGAGACGCGCATCGGCCCTTGGCCCCCCAGGCACTGCCCTCCCGGCCCCCCAACTCGCGGACTACAAGTCCCAGCAGCCCCTGCAGCTTGCACCTCCCGCCTCGCAGCGGAGACCCCCGGCCGTCCAAGCGGGGCTCCGGCTGAGCTCGTGGCGGGGCCGGGCGGGGAGGCCGGTCCCGCGGGCGGGGGCGGGGGCGGCTCCGCGACTTCTCCCGCCGCCGCAGCCAAGGGGAGTTTCCAGGAAGTGGCCATATTGGATCCATTCAGCCGCAGCCGCCCGGGCGGAGCGCGTCCCGCAGCCGGCTGGTCCCCTTCGCGGCCCGGGTGCTCGCCCCGGCCCGCCCGCGCGGTGCGAGCTCGCCATGGCGGCCACTGACCTGGAACGCTTCTCGGTGAGGGCCCTGCCGGGCCGCGGCGCGCGCGGGAGGCGCGGGGAGGGGGCCGCCCTGCAGCTGGCCGGGGGCGCCGGGCGGGCTGTCAGCTCCGCGCGGCCGGGCCTCGACGCGGGGCCGGCGTGGGGACCCCAGAGCGGGCTCTTGGCAGCGCTAGCTTGGGGTCCCGGGGCGTCGGGCGGGGGCGCCCCCCTTGGGCACACGAGAGGCAGACCTCTTTCGCGGGAAGGAGCAAATAAATACCCTGCCTGGTTCGGGCCAGGTGCGAGGACAGACTGGGGCGCCAGGAGCCGGAGGAAGGCGCGGGGTGGGGGTAGGGGGGAATCCAGGATCCTCCCGACCCCCACACCTCCCTGGGGAGATTCCTAGCCGCGCAGGTGCTGTTGGATGGGCACAGCCTGTGAGAATGAATCCCAGAAGGATCCGAGGGAGTTCTTCACATGAGCTCAGGGTAGTTGCAGACTGGGATCCTGAAGACCTTGGGCCTGCTTTGCCTTCCCCCCTCTCCGCTCGTCTCCCAACCTCACTCCCTACCTAAGCGCCCAGATCCTGGGGGCGATTCCAGGCAGGTCCCGCCTCAGTGGTCCGGTCTGAGGCAGCCATTCTCCCGGGAACGAGCGATTCTAGATTCAGCCAAGTGGATGTTTGTTTGGGCCCCAGTCTGAGTTTGCCTTCTGCAGGGCTACCGGCTCCGGTGGTCCCTGCGGGGGTGTCTGTGGGGCTGAGCCCGGCAATAGCCAACTTCCTGAAGATGTTTATAATTCACCTGGGGGAGGGGGGCCTTTTGGGGATTGTGTCTGCCTGTCCCCTGGTGTCTAAGGCTGGATCTGGGTGTGTCTGGGAGGCTGGGCTGTGACAGTAAAGGGAGCTGTGTCCTCTTGCCAGCATGTGAGGCCCTGGTCGGGCGGGAAGGGGGAGGGAGGGCCCGGGGCTGTAGCGGGGTGGGGGAGGGGGAAAATGTTGAATATGTGACTGATAAGGAATTGGTTCTGGGGCTAAATTAAGGAGCTAGGACTTATGTAATTAATGCTATAAATACTATCATCTGAATTTATGTATGTAAATTTACCCTTTAATCTGAAAATACATTTGTTGGTCTACTTTGGAAATATGCATAACTGAAGCAGGAGCTTTTGGTTTTGTAATTTCTGAGGTGTTTTATTCCCACTGAGGAGGGGGCTCTGTGTCAGTCAAGTAAGTTTAAATAACAGGAGGAGCCGACTCAGAGGTTGGGTGAATCAGAGATTTACCTCACCCCTGCACTGTAAATTGGAATTTATGTACCCAAGGAGGGCAGTCCCTGAATCCTAAGAGACCTGCTGATTAGCTGGAGGCCAAGAGATCTGGGAGTGTTTGCGCATCTGTGCGTGCGTGTCTGTGTACATTTTCTGTGCCCAGCTGACCAGAAAGTTATGTCTGAGTCTTGTCTGTGGCCAGAGGTTGCTCTAACAGTTGGTCTTGCTGGTGGGAATGGTATGTAGAGTAACCAGAATCAGACTGCCCAATATGAATCCTGGACTCCTACTTATTGGCCATGTGACCTTGAGCACGTTAGTTAACCCCTCAGTGTTCTTCTCTGTGTATTGGGATAAAAATATTACCTTACTCCTAGGGTTATTGGGTGGATTCAGTAGGAAAATCCAGGTGAGGTACTTAGAACAGTGTCTGGCACGTGGTAAGGATTCAGCAAATGACATGTGATACCTAGTGTCCGGGTGGATGTGGACAGTGGCCCTTTGTGTAAGAAGGCAGCGGAAAAGGAGTTTGCTCCGTTATTCGGTGCCCTCCCTGGGGCTCCTGTCACCGCACGCCCAGAGATGGTCCTCAGACCCTGAGCTGAGAGGCCTGATAGCACTGCTGGGAGGTGGGCTGGCAAGGCCCTTCCCCTCAGATTCCCGTGTCGGCATTTCTGTGAGGAGTTCGGGTATCATCTCCTTGCTGGGTCAAGGCACAGACAGGGGACTGACTCAGGTATGGTTGTACGGCCCGAGCTCAGGGGCCTTGGTTACTGTGCCAGGTTAAGCTGGCTGGATGGACGCCTTCCACACCCTCCACGCTCTGAGCTGTCAGCCTCCTGGGAGGACTTGCATAGGGTTGAATTTGGGTGGAGACCTTGGGTGGGGTTTGGCCTGAATTTAGGAGTCTGGACTCTGTTCTCTTCTCCTGGCTTGTCATCCTGGGAAAATCATTTCTTTTTCTATCTTGCTATAAAATGGGCCCAACCATACTAATATTCTTCAAAGAGTTTGTGGAAGGTTAATTGCAGTCTATGGCATGTTTAGAGATATGGTTAGCTGTCTCTCCAGCCTCAGGGTTGACTTTGGTGTTAAGCATTGGCCATGAGGGTATGATTTGATGGAGCTTTTGTAGGTCTACACTCCCTGCACCCCCCTCCAC
Source organism: Neomonachus schauinslandi (assembly GCF_002201575.2). Taxonomy (NCBI): domain Eukaryota; kingdom Metazoa; phylum Chordata; class Mammalia; order Carnivora; family Phocidae; genus Neomonachus; species Neomonachus schauinslandi. Next base: position 24,387,056 of record NC_058409.1, on the reverse strand, counting down.
CCCCCCCAGGCTGGCTTGGTGGTCAGCTCAGCCCTGGCTGGCCTGGAAACTGTCCCATCCTGGAGCTCAGATGAGCATACAGAGTTGTACCTCGAGGTCAGTGCTGGGTTCCTAGTCCCCACATAGCATGATATAAGTATTCTTAGTAGCCTTTACATCCGGGCTAGCCTCTGCTCAACCCTAGGTCAGCCGTGGGGTTAGGGTTGACATCTCCTGGATGTGTGTGTCTGGGACAGCCTTCTGGGGAGTTTCTGGTGCCTCTTGTCTTCCTTGAGCAGCCAGACTCCTGTGCACTCTTGCTGTGCTCCTCCTCCTTACTAGGACGCTCCCCCCCACCCCCCCCCACTTACTGGGTCCGGGAGTTTCCTGCCTCCAGGGCCATCTCCTGTGTTTCTTCTGTCAGAATCTCCCTCCAAGGTGAGGGAGGCTTTAGAGCCAGGAGAAAGTGCGGCTATGAGGGGGAGAGGGAAGAAGCGTGCAGCATGGCAGCCTCACGCCTGGCATTCCTCCTAGCCAGTCACCTCCTCCCCGCACCCCCCCCCCCCGCCATCTCCGCTTTATCCCCGGCACCATCTGTCACTTCCGTTGTCACCCTGTAATCTTGACACTTCCCCAAGAAGCAAGCTATCCAGGGAGTGCCTATTCCCTCCCTAAAGCAAAAACTGGTGGGAAGGGGTGTGTGGGAGGCAACTCTCTCGTGCAACAGGGCTCTGTCATGGAGTGGTACCTCCCTGTCTTGTAAAAATGGCCAGGCACCTCCTGCTGAGCCGTTCTGAGAGAGAGAAGAGAGCTCAGCAAGGGACATCTGTGAAGCTCTCAGTGCCTGGTGGTGTTGAGAGGTCATAAGTGAGCACCACCTGCAAGGCTGCAGCTCTGCCCCACCTCCCTCACGGACATCGTGCCTTGCTATGGGTGCCAACTTTAGGAAGGTCTGCCTGGGACCTTGCTTGGAACGGGTCAGAGCAGGGAGGCTGCTGGGAAGCCACTGGCGATCCAAGGGAACACATGATAAGGGACTTACCAGGGTAGAAAGAGAGAAGGTCGCAAGAAGGAGCCTAATTACAATGCCAGCAAGATGGGAGAATGGATGGAGGCTGGGACCCCAGGCCTGACTTTTGTCGAAAGCTTTGGATATCAGGGAGGGCTCTGGATGTTTTGTGCCCATCAGGTTGTTGAGGCCGGCAGCCCGCAGTTGGGTGAGGCTGCAGACGCTGGTCATTGGTCAGTTTAGGCCTGAGACCCAACCCCAGCGCCCAAGTAACCCTTGCGATGACAAAGGGGTGAAGCCCTCTGAGTTTTGGGCTCTAAGATGGGCGAGGTGGAGGTGTGTATTTGGGGCATTAACTACCATGAACATCTCTGTGGCTTGGGTCCAGCTACCAGAAGAGAGCAGCTGCAGGATGACAGAGCAAAGGGCCTGAGGGCTGGCCAGCCTCTGTGTATCCCCTGCAGCCTCTCCAACCGTTCTGCCCCTGTGCTGCCTGCATGGGTCTCGGGATCCCCAGGCATGGCCCCCAAGGCACAAGCTTTCCCAGACAGCCAGACCTGGAGCTGTGCAGGCAGGAGGGAGACCCATCTGACCGGGGAAGGGATATTTTCCAAGGGCAGCGTGCCCTCATGCTAGAGTCGGAGTGTTCTTTGCTGGAGACTTCTGTATCCTCAGGACTTATATGAGGAACCGTGGCTGGGAAGAGGTGGTGGAAGACAGGGCAAGGGGCATCTCAGTTGTATCTATACTTGAATTGCCTTGAGTGGTCTTGGTGCAAATTAGATATTCTCCTCCTCAGAACACCTGGCTTCTAGGCAGTTCTTGGTCCCTATCCTGGAAGCCATGTTGGAGGGATAGAGTCAGGGGAGGAGGGAATAAGGACCTATTTCAGATTGCAGGTGCCAGCTACTCTATGGGAGGCCTCTGGGGCTTGGGCCACCTGGGGCCCAGGGTTCTGGAGAGGCTTTGGACGTGAACCCAAGTCCACTTTCCGGACCTGGTTGTGGGGCCAGGGTGCGAATCTGATACTTTGCCTGGGGCTGGGGTGAATGGGGAAAGCAGCAAAACTATAGTACTGTAGCCCTGAGCCTGCACTGGCCCATGTTGGTGCCCTTGCACTTCTCCACCCCTTCTCAGTGCCGGCATCCATCCTGGGATTGGAGAGGGGGAGGGTCACCTTCAATGTCCACATCCCCCCTTCCAAGGGTAGGGTCTCATTCACTGTGGAACACAGTCTGTTTCCTTCCGGTGATGTCCAGACTACTTACGGCTTTCCCTGCTGCAAAGCAGTGGGGGCTGTCGCCGGAGTCCCTGAGCCAAGTGGGAAAGTATGAACACATGAGTTTCCAGTACCTTCTGAGGCCCAGAGCGTCTTTCTCTTCTCCTCCATGGTGGAAAGGACCACTCCTTCTCGGACAGCACCATAAAGCCCAAGAAGTTGTTGCGTCCTAGGCTTGGGGCAAGCTGGTTGGACCTAGAGACCAGTAACTGCGCTTGACTTCTTAGAAACCTTATTTTGACTTGAGAAGTGTGAAACAAACTATCCTATGTTGCTAAACGGCAGCCCTGGTTTTCTGTGTGCACGAAAAGGGAGGAAAGTGCCTGCTAGTGAGACAGGGAAGCAGAGAGAATGGAGTATAGGGGTCAGGGCGTGGGGTGGCCTTAGGCTCCTGGGGGGTGGTTTTGCTCCTAAAGCTCCTTCACTTCCCAGGAGGGAGAAAGAGATGACTGGCCTTTCTAGAGTGATGGTGGCCTCCTCCTGGGGCCTAGCTGGTGTCTGTCATTATGTCCACCATGGTGGCACCGTGCAGGTTGATCCCTGCTCATGTCTTCCCCCCAGGTTTTTGGTTTTTTTGATGCTGCATTAGGAGAGAGACACTTTTGTTCACAGGTGTCTCCTTGATTACAGATAGGTGAATCCTGCCTCTGTCCTCCCCTTCTGGCCCAGGAGAGCAACATTCTCCCCTGCTCCCTCCCGCACACATCCCTTTGGTTATTTCCCGTAACCTTTGACCTGGGCTTAGAGGCTTGCTGTGGAATCCTGGGATATGAGCCTAAGCCTTTCCTGGGAAAATTCCTAGGATTCCTCTCAGACTCAAGGACAGTTGCGCTATGACCATGGGTTCTGGCCAGTGGCCTCTGCTCTGGCTATTTAAGGCCCAGGCTGCTTAGAGTAGCTAGAGCTGGGGGTGGTGTGGTTTATGCCAGGAACATGGGTGAGGAAGGCTCCCAGTGGGGCAATGACTCCTTGGTCCCTTGCTCAAGATTAACAGGGCTTCCCTAGGGCTGGGGCTTTCCTGGGGAGTGGGCTTCCTGTTTGCCTGGCAGGTGCTCAGGCCAATGGGTTCTAGGCCTGGGAGCCTGGGGGAAAAGAGTTGTCTGAAGACCAAGGCCCCGGAGAACTCTTTGGAAGGCCTCGGGTGGGGCGTTGCTCTTTGTCCAGGATTCAGGTGCCAAATACCCGTACAGTGGGGTACCATTTCTGCTTCCATCCCAATGACCAACCGAGTTTGGGAGGTTTGACCTCAGAGTTCTCTATTCATCCACACCTTCTTTGGCTCTGTTGGTTCAGGCATTCAGCAGATTTCTAATTTCTTCAGGATAAAATCATGTTTTTGTGTGGGCGAGCTCTCAGACATGGTTTCTCTCCAAAGCCCACCTCTCTTCTTGGTGAGAGGAGTAGCTCCTCTGGGCTGGCAATTAGGGATGCTCCTGAAAGCTGAGATAGAGCATTTCCTGGTCAGGAAAACGACGTCCTTGTTATCCACATCCTCGTTATCCACCGGGCTGCATAAGAGAATGCCATTCTCTACTTTGTTCTGCATGGCCGAGCACGGAGGAACATGGAGGAACATGGCTGGCCTGAGTGGTTATTTTGGTCGTTGACTTTGATGTGCCCAAGAAATGATGTCACAGAAGCCCGGGGCCTGGCTCAGGAGCGAAAAGCTTGTTAGGGATTAGAGAGGGGATAATGGCCCTATGTGTGTAGAGCTCAGAGCTGCTGACTCTCTGGTCTGGAGCTCTGAGGACAGTTGGAGCCCCTGAGCCAGCACCTCAGGGACCTGGGCGTGTGCACAGGGCCAGAAGCTGGGCCCGTTCCTCACCAGGGGCTGACCTGAATTGTCTTGCTGAAGACTCCTCCTGTGGAGCGCTCTCCCGCTGGCCTCCGTGCCCCAAGAGTGGAGACACGGGTGGGTTGTCCTTCCAGCTCACTCTCCTACCAGACGCCGTGTTGCGGATTGTCAGGCCACAGACCGGGTACAACGCCCAGACAGGTTATGTTGGGCCCCATGGCATTCCCAATTTGTATTGGGTGCCAACCTTTAAAAATTAGGGGATTGCATATGATGATCTAGATTTGTGGATGCTCTTCAAACATTGCTGGATCGGTCAGCACCGGGCCTACGTTCCCACAGTTGGCTGGAGTTGCCGCACCATGGTGGTTGTGGACCGAGCACAGGCTCTGCAATTCCCTGGCGTTCCCACCTCTCCCTGGGGGACCCCACACTCAGCCAAGTCAGCAGGTCTCACAGCCAGCAAGCCGTGCAGTGATGTAGCTGGAAGCTTGGGCTTTGCAGTCATCCTGTCTCCATTCAGATCCTGGCTTCACCCGCCTGAGCAGTGCAAATTACTTAATCTCTTGGAGCCTCGATTGTCTCATCTGTTTGATGGAGGTGATATGACTGCCTAGCTCACAGGACTGATGCGTGGACAAAATGACACTCAGAGCTGTACGTGGTAAGCACTCCATAGCTGTTAGGTATTGTTGTCCTTGTTATGACTCTACTTTTTCCTCTTCACCCATTGACATTACCTGCCTGGCCTCTCTAGGCCTTTGAATTTAAACTGTGTTCGACTGAGCCCCTGAGGTCGAGGATCCGGTGTCCTCATTTTTTCCTTGGCAGCCATCCCAGTGCCTGGCACATGCAGCGGATGGGTCCTGCGCGTGTGTGCCAAGTGACTGAATGAAGGGGTCAGGAACCTTGTAAGAACAGGGAAGGCAGTATGGCCTGGTGGTTTGGGGCCAGGGCTTGGCTACTCTCAAATCCTAGCTCTGCCCCGATTTGTTCTCTAAGTGTCCGTACTCCTCAGTTTCCTTACCTATAAAATGGGGATAATAATGGTGTCTGCCACACAGGGTGGGGAGGGACTGTGTAGGAGCCTGTAAGCCACTTAGCTTGGTTTACACAGAGCGGTCCTCAGTGAGTTGTTGGGTCATTCATTTGACATCTGTTCCTTTCTTTGGTTGCAAACACTGAGATGTTTTACTTTGTGCACTCTTTCCTTCCCTGTCCTTACTTTCCTCGCTTTCTCTCTGTTCCTCTGCATTCAGAGTGTCACTTTGGAAACCCTAGCAGTCAGGATGTTCTCAGTTGTGAGTGCTGGATAGGCCCACTCAACTAGTTGAGGCAGTAAAGGGGAGGTGTGGCCAGGGGGTAAAGGGAAAAGCCCGGAGGTAGAGTAGAAACTGGCTTTCTCTCTTCCGTGGTTTTCTTGGCACTGCCGTCCTCTGAGTGGCCTGCAGCCTGATGCTAGCTCCCCTCATGGTTACGAGATGGTCATCCAGGTTTAGCCTGGGTCACCTGCCTGTCCCCGAGCCAGCCATGGGATCATGCTGATGGGGTCAGGGCTATTAGGACCTACCCTTAGAGTGGGAGCTGAAGTTTTACCTGCAAATTGCAGGGCATTTTGCAGCGTCACCAGGTAGCCATTGGGAGATCTGAAATTTCTTTCTGAGTTGCGTTAGCCGAGACGTGCCGGTGATGCTTCGGGGGCTGCTAGCTCCTCCAAGCCTGGGTCAGCTGAGACACCTGGGTCAGGCACCTTGGAGTGAGCAGTGCACCTTGGATCATATGTTGTTGATGCCAAATATAGGATCAGAGAGGTTGGCGTTAGTGAGAGTCACACCGCAGTAGAGCCAGGAAGTCAGATCAGTCTCCCCAGACCAGGGAAGGAGGACCAGTCTGTCCTCCTCAGGACCAGTGGCCGTTCTTCTGTGTGTGTGCACGCATGCCCTGGAGATTGACATTCCCATGGGCCCTGAAGCTCCTGAGCAGGCGTCGACTGCCCCAGGTTTGTGGTCCCTGGAGTGACAGAGTGCAGCCTGGGCAACAGTCTGGAGATAAACACCTCCCTGGACTCCACACACTTCTCTAGAGAGAGCCTGGGAGTTGTGTGGGTGCAGGCAGCCAGGGCTAGCTGAGCGAGGGAGGATAGGTGGACTTACGTGAGGACCCCCCACCCTAGTGCTGCTCTTAGCCTTAGGAGCCTGGAACTGTGACAGAGTGGGAGACTCAGAAAGGGGATGGTCTCCGTTCCTGGGCAAGCACTCTGCAGCTGAGTGCGCGCGCGTGGTTTCCAGACGCAGCTGACTGGGTGGGTTTTGGCGGCAGGCTACAGGATGTTGGATTGCATCCTGACTGTGTCACCCTTGGAAGAAGATGATGAATAAACACAGAGCCTGCTCTGCAAGCACAGCACGCCTTAAATTTTGGAGATTTTCAGTCTCGCCTGAAAAAAAAAAAACGCTCTAGACTAACCGTTCTGTCCTCCATTTGATCCTTAGGCTTCGATGAGCAGGTGGAACCGAGACTACATAATGCAGCTCTGTGTGAGGTGGGCAGATGCCCCCGATGCCGTAGCGATTGAAGGCAGTGTTCAGTGGCTTATAAATGGCGGCGTTGTGTGGCTTGTTGGGCATACTGGTGGGAGGGTGGGAAGAGCAGAAAGCCCGACCTCTCCCAGCCTGCAGCAGCCTCGAGGAACTTACAAAGAGTTGGAAAACCAGGATATATAAAAAAAGGACAACGCATAGTGCAAAGAAATGGGGTCACAGCCAAGGGAGGGGTGTGGAATGTAAGTATGTAGGGCCAGGTCGAAGCAGGTGCCAGGGAAAAGGGAGAGTGAGCTGTGGAGTCTGGAAAAAGGGACCGGTTGGAAGAATGAATTCAGAGTTAAACTGGCTGGGTCTTTGAGGAAGGCCTCAGACCATCAAGGGCCCAGAATGCCATGCTGGGGGTTTGGACCTGGCCCAGGACATCCTATGCTGTCTTTACTGTTTCTAATGTGGGCACCAGTGAGAGGAAGCTGCCTTTAGGGCCTCTCTGTTGGGTCATGTTTGCAGTCCTGGGGGGAGCCTGGGCTTGAGTGGGGAGGTTGTAACATGATCCCCTGGGGATAGAGGAGATGGAGAAAGGGTCAGCTGTAAGAACAGAGGCTCTGTGGTGAGAGGGTCATCAGAGAGCAGGTGTAGGGGTAACCCTGACTTGTTTGAGGAGATGGTACCAGTGCCCAGAGGGTCCACGTGGAGTCCAGGCTACCAACACACACACCTGGCTATCATCAGTTGAAGTCTGCAGTGACTGAGCCAGGGTGGGGGGTGCGGGGAGAGGGATGGGCATCATTGGTCAAGAAGGGAAGGTTGAGTGTATGTGCCAGGGGGCTGTGGTTGGGAGGAGAGAATGGTTAGAGGGGTTCAGGCTGAGCCAACAGGCTGTGGCTACTAAGGAGTTAGGGAAGGCTGAGGTGCTGAGCAGATCCCTCTGCAGGAGGGCAGGCAGCCAGGGCCCGGCCCACTGGTATCCACATTGGCGTGAGAACTGCCACCGTCCTACTGATCAGTAGCTCCTAGGGCTGCCTTCATTTGGGCCTGTTTCCTCCCCCTCTGGCGCTGTGGACAGGACGGCAGGATGGGGCTCACACCTTTGCCCTTCCCTGGCCTTGCTCTTTCTAGTGGGCAGCCAGGGCCGAGGGGCTCAAGAATAGAGCAGATGTGTTTCTGCCCAACATGAAGCTGTCAGAGGCCTGCCCTCACGAGGGCCGAAGCTGGAAAGGCTGAGCCTGGGAACCTTCCCTTGGGAGGACAGCATTTTATCCCCATTCCCAGGGAAGTGGAGAAATCATCCGCACAAATTGGAGTCTGACTTTGACCCTCTGCTTCGGGTCCTGGTGGTTTCTTTTTATAGTGCTGTGGATCAGCTCCAGTGGCCCCAGCTCACTCGGGACCTGCTGCCTGCCTCTCTCCTGAGGCCAGGACTCCACGTTCTCATCCAGAATCCTCTGTCTAAACGACCAGGCTGGAGTGGGTGTGGGAAGGTGGCATGAGCCAGAGCCTGGGAGTCCCTAGAGAGCACCACGGAGGCAGGAGGGATGAGGCCTCAGTCACAGTGCCTCAGAGACTAGCCCTGAGACCCAGTGGCGGGTGCGAGGGAGCACCGGCCCCGTGAGCAGGGCCCATTTGTGCTCTCCATGCTTGGGTGCATGGGGAGCAAGGGGTGCATGTGGAGAACTGTGAGCCCGGCCCACTGGTGGCGGGGAGGCCTTCTGATGGAGAACTAGTGTGAAGGGGTCAGGCCAGACCTGTCTCTGCTTGAGTCCTGCTTCAGTAGGAGTGTCTGTGAGGTCTGGGAGGGAGCTGCCGGAACATACACGCTATCCAATCTTGGCCTCTTGAAATCTCTATTTAAGATCTGGGGACCGTCTGGGGCCCCCTCTTGGGCAGGAGGACAGGTGAGCCCTCAGGGGTAGCAACTAGGATAGATGGTTTCCTAGGCCATCCGTGCCAGGAGACGCCCCAGTAGAGAAGAGGCATGGGTGATAGCCCTTTTCTGGGATGGAATCAGGCGCCCTGACATGCCCCGGGCTTCCTCTCTAGAAGCTCCTCCTGGAGTTGGAGCTCTGGTGCGCTCACACTGTGTCCTGAGATTTGCTGAGAATTCAGACAAGGGAAGGGGGGCGGGACATTGGGGTTTGGCCTCTCCCCACGTGGCCCCCCTTCCCCAGTGGGCTCACTGCTTCCTCCGTTTCTCTCTTGGCAGAATGCAGAGCCAGAGCCTCGGAGCCTCTCCCTTGGGGGCCACGTGGGCTTCGACAGCCTCCCGGACCAGCTGGTCAGCAAGTCGGTCACACAGGGCTTCAGCTTTAACATCCTCTGTGTGGGTATGTGTCATGGTCTGGCTGGGGGTGGTCTCAGACCGGGGGGGGTGGGGTGGGGGACAGGAGCCATCCAGGAGATGGGGTGCTGCTGCCCTGTCCACCTGTTGAGCTACCAGGGACCTCCCAGGCAGACTCTTTGGGGGGGGTCAGGGCGACACTTTGACTGGTGTCTTTGCCAGGGTTAAGGACGGAGCTGGGGGGCCTGACTCCAGGGGCCTTGAAGAGTGAACAAAATTAGACCTGTGAACATGCTTTGTAAACTGAGAGTGTTTATCACAGAGGTTTTTAGATTTGTGTGTTTGTGTTAAAAACATTTACTGTTGTTCCTACTGTGTGTCAAGGACACTATGGTAAACAAGACTCCCCTTCTATTATAGTATCATGTGAGCTCCAGCACACATCTGAACAAACAGAGCCCCAAACAGGGAGACTCTGGGAGGTTCCATGTGCCTCAATGCTCCCAGAGGGCACAAAGAGCTCTGTCAGACCACCCCCTCCAGGTGTCTACGCCCTGGCATCTGCTGGGCTGTGGGTGCGCCTCAGGGAGCAGCCTATCCTGAGCCAGATAAAGCTAGATGGATCAAGAGGCCACTGGTGGCTTCACACCCTGGCCCTGCTGGGCCCATGACCAGCCTGGGCCCAGGAAGGATGGTGTGCAGAGCAGGTGACTGGGTCCCACTGAGGCCAGCAGAGGCTACTGTCCAGTGGATCTCATAACTGCCCACATAGCCATGGCTTATGTCCAAGTCAGCCTTCTGGCCCTTGCTTCCACACATTATTTTTGAGGCCACCGAGAAGGATGATTTCTGGGGAGGGGAACAGCGAGGGATGGAGTTAAAGGCCTGCCCGTCTCTCTTGTGTGGAGGCTGAGGGTGCCTGAGCCCCACCCATCCTAGCCAGCAGCCAGGGACAGCCCCGGCTCCAGCCTTTGACATCCTCTCTCCTCCACTCCTTGCTCCCAGGGGAGACTGGCATTGGCAAGTCCACGCTGATGAACACGCTCTTCAACACGACCTTCGAGACTGAGGAAGCCAGTCACCATGAGGAGTGTGTGCGCCTGCGGCCCCAGACCTATGACCTCCAAGAGAGCAATGTGCACCTCAAGCTGACCATTGTGGATGCTGTGGGCTTCGGGGATCAGATCAATAAGGATGAGAGGCAAGAGGCGGGAAGGGTGGCCCGCCTAGTCTCATTCCACTTCCCTCCCTCCCTTCCCCCGTGGCGGCCTTGGTTCACCCTGCCCTGACACTCTTCATTCCAAGCTGCCCCCATATGAATCAGCCGGCCTCATACCTCACAGGGGCCAGAGGAAGGCCTCTCAGGGAATACCTCCTGAGGACCTCTTTGGAGGTTAGGAGACAGGGTCGGCCACCTGTCCCCAGACAGGGACCCCCCCCAGGCAGAAGCCGCTTGTCCCCACAGAGGGAAGGCTGGTGGGCAGCCCCACGCCCTGAGGCTCAGTGCCCGCCTCCTGGGTGATGGAGCTGTCTGTAGTTACAGGCCCATAGTCGACTACATCGACGCGCAGTTTGAAAACTACCTGCAGGAGGAACTGAAGATCCGCCGTTCCCTCTTTGACTACCACGACACGAGGATCCACGTCTGCCTGTATTTTATCACGCCCACGGGGCACTCCCTCAAGTCCCTGGATCTGGTGACCATGAAGAAGCTAGACAGCAAGGTGTGCACCCCCCAGACTTGTTCCCTGGGCTTCATGGTCCTCCCCTGAGTTGGGGGCTGTGGTGTGACTGCCCACTGTGGTCCCTGACAGGGGCTCTGCCGCTTTGGGCCCTGCAGATAGGCCCGTAGGTTGGTCCTCTCTCTGTCTTCTCTTGCATTTGTCCCTCCTGCTCCAGTGGGCTCCCCTCACTCTGGGCTCTTTCTCTAGAGCTCTGTCTCATGGGTCTGGTCCTGAGTGCCTTCCTTTTAGCTGAATTGATTCTTATTTTCAGGTCAAAGCTGGGTTTGCCCAGAGGACTAATTTTGGGGCTGAATGTGGTTTGGGGGAACCAGGGCTATAAGAAGCACCACCCATTAGAAAGGCCCCAGTGGCTGGGTTCAAGCCGGGACTGCCCATGGAAGCAGTTCCATCTCTCTGGCCTCCTGCCCGTCTGCCCAGGCATGTGGCCTGGGCAGGGCTGTCCATAGTCAGAGAGAACTAACCTGCTGCCTACTCCCCTGATCTTGGCAGGTGAACATCATTCCCATCATTGCCAAGGCTGACACCATCTCCAAGAGTGAGCTCCACAAGTTCAAGATCAAGATCATGGGCGAGCTGGTCAGCAATGGGGTTCAGATCTACCAGTTTCCCACTGATGACGAGGCTGTTGCCGAGATTAACGCAGTCATGAATGTGAGCATGGGGCACTGGCCTTGGGGCCAGAGGGCTTGGAGCCAGCACAGATCTGTGACACATAGCTCCAGAGACTCTGGTTTCCCAGGATCCCAGCCTTAGCTTCTCCAGGAAAGACGGGTGGGCATCTGGGAGCCAGCCGGCCCTATGTCCTATGGCCAGGAGCTGGGAGGAATCGGGTATTGGGCTGGTGCTGGGCCTTCCCTGAGTTTAAGTTTCACAAGATAAGGATTCTGGGCAGGAACTGAAACCTGGAGGAGTAAGCAGGCCAGATGCCAGGGCTTGGGAACTTGGAAGAAAGCCAGGCTTGCAAGTCCTGTGAGGGAGCCTCTACTGGCCCCTGGGGAGCCCAAGGGCTGAAAGGACCCCTCGAACATGAGGAAGACGGGGTGCAGGTTCAGCCTGCTCCCCTGTTTGGAGGCTCTAGGATACTTCTCCAAAAGAGAGCCAGGAAGTGAGCCCTGGTCAGGCCTTGTTCAGGTCTGGCCACCCCTCCCTGGGGCCCAGGACAGGGTCTGTCCACTGGTCTGTCAGCCCCCTGCTCAGCCATCCTTGGGCTCCTTTCTAGGCACATTTGCCCTTCGCTGTGGTGGGCAGCACTGAGGAGGTGAAGGTGGGGAACAAGCTGGTCCGGGCACGGCAGTACCCTTGGGGCGTGGTGCAGGGTAAGTGCGGTGGGGAGAGCGTGTCCGCAGTCGGGAGCATGAGTCGGCCCAGATGGAGCATCCTGTCCTTCCTGGCTGCCCGCAGCCTCTGTCCCGTGTCCTCCCTGGGACCGTCCCTTGCCCGTCCCGCCTCCGGAGTCTGCCCGTAACACTTTGGCCGCTGTCCTGTGTCCTCTCCTCCCGGTGCCCGTCTGCGTGCCCGCCTGATGACCCACGTGCCCTGCGCTTTCAGTGGAGAACGAGAACCACTGCGACTTCGTGAAGCTGCGGGAGATGCTGATCCGGGTGAACATGGAGGACCTCCGGGAGCAGACCCACAGCCGGCATTACGAGCTGTACCGGCGCTGCAAGCTGGAGGAGATGGGCTTCCAGGACAGCGACGGCGACAGCCAGCCCTTCAGGTGACCGCCTGTCTCCACAGCCACGCTGGCATCTGTGCCTGGGGGCTCGTGAGCCCGGGAGAGAGGCCGTGGGGGCCCCAGCATCGCCATCCCCCTTCTCTGGCTCTGCCCCACCCCGGCCCGCCGCCGTCCTACCCTTGGCCTCTTCTCTCTCGGCCTCCACAGCTTGCAGGAGACCTACGAGGCCAAGCGCAAGGAGTTCCTGAGTGAGCTGCAGAGGAAGGAGGAAGAGATGAGGCAGATGTTTGTCAACAAAGTGAAGGAGACAGAGCTGGAGCTGAAGGAGAAGGAGAGAGAGGTGTGTGCGGGCTCGGGTTTGTGGTGAGGCCAGGCGAGGGAGGCCGGGGCCTGGCGGGGTCCCCACGAAGCCAGAGCTCCCCCACTTCTGCTCCCAGCTCCACGAGAAGTTTGAGCACCTCAAGCGGGTCCACCAGGAGGAGAAGCGCAAGGTGGAGGAGAAGCGCCGGGAGCTGGAGGAGGAGACCAATGCCTTCAACCGCAGGAAGGCCGCGGTGGAGGCCCTGCAGTCCCAGGCCTTGCATGCCACCTCGCAGCAGCCTCTGAGGAAGGACAAGGACAAGAAGAAGTAGGTGGTGGGCCCCCTGTCCACACTGGCTCTTTTTCCCTCTGGGTGCCACTCAGTTTACTTCGGTTCTCGCCCACGCGCACCTGTTCACCGTTTTGCTCTCATTCCCACCTGCGTTCCCATCTCATTCTTGCCCACCTTTCCTTCCCTCTCACTGGTGAGCTTGATATCTCAGGATACAAGGTATTTGTGCACTCTCTGTCTTGCACAAGTGACCTTTGCTACCCCCCCACCTTTCCCTCTTCTCTCTTTCTCTCCTCTCTCTCTCCCCCCTCCTGCAGCCCCTTCAGAGCTGGGGTGGTGAAGACTGGGCCATATATATAGGCAGGGTGTGGGCCCTGAGAGGGTGTAGAGGTCTCAGCGAAGGTCTTTCAGGCCCAGAGAGGGGCAGGGCCTGGGAATGTGAGCATTTCCAGATTCCAAAAGCTCCTGTGGTTTCTGCTTGGGCAGCTGTGGTGCATCCCTCTCAGTCTCTGAGACAGCGGATGGGGGACCCGCATTGGCTGGCAGGTGGTGATGGAGGGAGCAGACGCTTGAGCCCAGGCAGCACTGACCCCTTGGGCAGTAGGCTCACTGCCTGGTGGAAGGAAGGACAGCAGCTCCCCGTAGGGGGCTCTGGGGGTTCTGCCCCATAGATGGGCTGCCCTTCAAGTTAGAGTTGGAGGAGAGAGGACTGGGGAGGGCAAGGAGGCTTTTCCCAGCCTCCAGGCGTGCAGTCAGCTTCTTGGCCAGGTGGGGGCAACTCTGAATCATTTCTCCTTGGCTTTTTTCAGAGGCTCTTTCCACACTCTCAGCTGGAGTCCAGATGCCCTGGCTCCTGGGGCTCTCCCTCCTCCACCTCACTTCATTCAGTGTCCCGTACCACATCCCACTGTGGGATCTCGTCCATCCCTGCTTCCCCTGCCCCTGGCCTGTGTCAGGTACCCTCTTTCTCTTGTCAGCTGAGGAACTAGGCGGGTGATTCCATTTTTGCCCTCATCCTTGGGCTCCTTGGACTCCCATTTCTTCCTGGAATGTTTGGGAATGTGTGTGTCCGGGTCCTCCTTTCCTTGCCCTGTGGTTAAGGCCATCCAGGGCATAGGAAGCTGTCGGCTCTGCGATGCTCCTTGTGCGTCAGCACCCTCCCCACCCCCAATACTGCGTTCCCCGACAAGCGCCCCCCCGCTCACCTACACAGACATGGTCTGTCTTACTGTCACTCCAGCCCCGTCACATGCAGACACTCAGGCACATATCTACCAGCACACACAGCCCCCAAGACGCATAAGCACAGCAGCGTAGACACATGTACGGAAAAGAAACTTCATGAGCTGCTCCCTGGGGGAGGCCAGGGGGACAAAGCCAGGCATTTAGGAATTGAATGCTAATTCTTATGCCTAAGGCCTGCCCTCTGCTTTGGGACAGACCCTCCTCCTTTCTATAGCCTCTTTCATCCTGCTCACTGGTGACCCCCCCCCCATCTGCTGGCACTGCTGGCAGAGATGATCCCCTGCCTGTCCCCAGGGAAGACGCTAGCCCCAAATCCACCCTCCGCCATGTGAATTTGCTCTCTGCTTTGCATTTGTTTCCAGCCCCGGCCCCATGTCCAGCTCTTGGCTTGGTGAGCCTGGGGACTCTGTAAATTGGAACCCATGTGGGTTTTAAGCGAGTGGCTCAGAAATCTGGTTTCTCCTGGAAAGAGATGTGTGGGTCTGTGTCCCAGGTGCTGGCACCTAACAAGACTTTGCCCTGCTCCTTGCCTATGGTGCCCAGGCCATCTGGTTTCAGAAAAGGAGAGTCCGTTAGGAAGTAAGTTATGGAAAACCCCTCAGAAGCGGAAGACGAGGACCGGGTGGCCAGGTCAGGGCCGGGGGGTGGAGAGCAGGCTGGCTGGCTGCCCGGGTACAGCCCTCAGGGTGGGAGTCCGTCCCCGGTGTCAGGGCTCCCTGCTTTTCCCATGTGGCCCGAGTCTGGGAGACAGGTGTTCTCAGCTTGCTGGACATGCCAGAAAGCTTCAGTCAGTTTGGCCACCAGGAGAGACCCTATGCTCCCGTGCTGGCCTTGGGGGGGGGGGGGCGCCAGGAGTGGGCTAGGCAAGGTGGCTGGGAGCGCTCCTTCCTCCCGTCCTGGGAAGGGGGTCAGTGTGGAGTGCATTCGAGGTGATGGTGGTGGTGGGGGGTTGTTTTTCATGACCTTTAGTTGAATTGCTTTGATGGGTTATACTTGGTCTTCAAATTTTAATCCATTTTTGCAAAATTACTTCCCAATCAGATCTTGACCCTCAGCCTGGGATGCCACAAACTGAAGCGAATTCTCTGCTTTGCTCGTCACAAATGCCAAACTGACTGCCCTTTCCCAGCGTCCAACTCGCTGTCTTTTGTTTCTGTTTGATTTGGTCGTCTGCGTATCTTTTAATGTGTCTGTTTTTGTTTTGTTTGTTTTATTTTTATTTTTCAGTTAACGCACGCACAGACTTACATGTCAAGAGCGGACTTTAGACTTTCATGTGTTAAGTTGCTTGAGTTACACCTTGTGACCCTTCTTCTCCCATAACATGGTGTGAGGACGGACTGGGAGCTGGTACAGACTCCAGTGTTTACAGCCTTGCTTTGTCCCCCGCCCCCACCCCCAGGCTGCCCTGGGCCTGGCGGGCCACCCTTCTCTATGCAAACACGTCAAAGCCATGAATGCTGGAATCCAAAACTGACAAGGTTTATTTTTTTCAGAGCCAGTGGCTGGTCTTCCATTTACAGTGTCACTATTCCTTGACGGAGCAGTTATGTGCCACTCTCGCGAAGGCCCCAGCCGGCGATGCTTGGCCTAATTGTTCAGCGTCAAGATGGCAACTCACGCGGTGCCCTAGGTGCAGCCGCGTGGTCTGGTATACATGCTGCAAAATTTACCCGATTCCCTTTCATTTTAATTTTTCTAACCTAGAGCTTAATTTCAATAATAACTTTTAGGAGACTTCTAAATTTTTATTTTGGCACAAGCGTGAAGACAGATAATACCCTCTCCCGTTATTTTCATAAGTAACCCAGATTCCCTGATTTTTAAGAACTAAAAATATCTCTAAATTTTTCTTATGTATCAAGCATCCCTATAATATTTAGGGAGAGGTGGGCAATAAACATCCTGTGAGGACAGTGTTCGGAATTTCTTTACGGATGAAAGTGGGTCATGAACAAGGACCACGTCCAATGTTTTTAATGCGAATGTAGATGGAAAGTAGCCCAAAGCCGTTGTCTGTGGGCTCCAGAGGTGCTGCCTATAAACAGGGACCAACTCCACGTGTGTGTTAAGTGTCTGATTCCAACTAAGACCCCCAAACCAAGCCTGCATATTCCCAAATGCAGAGGACTCAGCCGGGAAAAGGTTTTTTATCTCAAGGTCACTGTTTTCTGTTTTCCTGGCTGAGTCACAAGGAAAAGAGATGAAGGTGTCTGATGCGTGTGGACAATTTCAGAAAACGCTACCAGCGAGGGAGCCTTCCCCTCTCCACTGCGTTCTTCAGGGGATCATTTTAAGAAAGAACTAGTGGCATTGATTCTTCTCCGTTCCTGTGGGTTTGCGAGCCAGTGGGAGTGTCAGGGCTGAGGATATGGTGTGATACAATAGGAGATGAAAAATGAGTAGCTCAAAGGAAGGAGCTCATTTAATGTTGATGGGGCACTGTGCTGGGCACAGACTCCCCGGAATAACATGCAGCCCTACCCTCAAGGAGCTCACGGTCTAGAACACTCCCTCGTCAGAAGCCTTGGGAAGCTGCACTAATTTATTGTTGCATTGGTCGTTTGTTTTTACTTGTCCTCCATCCTCCTTCCCATCACTGTTTCTCCCTTTCTGCCTTGGCCCCTTGGCTTTACTGATTTCCAGGACCGAGTCCTGGCTTCATGCTGTGCTTCCGCGATGGGGCTCCATTCAGAGTGGGGAGGATGCCCAGAGTGAAACTCTGCCAAGTGTCCCGCCGTGACCAGGGGTGGATCCAGATTGTGAGGGGCTTCAGTGTGGGCATTCAAAAGGCAAATGGGCATATACCTAAGGCCCACGTGGGCCTCAAGTGACTTGGCTTTAGGGGGATTATATGCCTGAGAGTGTCTTCACTCTCATATTTCTGAAGATGAGGCACCGCAACCCCGCGGATTCACTGGTTATTTAAGAAATGGAGACTCCTGGTTCATGGGCCAATCTGGGGACTCTGGAGTGGATATATTCTGCCATCCACCCACCACAGCCTGTGGGCTGCACCCCAGGCATACTGGAATGCCAGACTTGTGGCTGGTTACCTGCCTGTGGGTGCAACGCTTCCCAGCATCTCTGGGGAGAGCCGGCACTGTTACATTTTCTGGGGTCTGAGCTGCTTCCGCAGGTCCCGTTGGCCTTAGTGAGCCTCACTGCACTTCTCTGTCTGTGCTGCTTGTGTTTGGAAGTTTATCATCGTTAGCTGAGACCAAATTAGTCCTGGGTGCACGAGGTGAGCTTAAACCGGGCCATTATTGAACAAGCTCCCCCGCCCGGGACGGGAGGCCTACCGGCGGTATCTGATGTGCCACTCCTTTGCAGAATCACCTTTTGGCATTATCAGGGCTGTCAGCGGGGCTACGCAGGGCATTTCTAGCATGTCTTTCATAAGCCAAGTTGATTTTGGGTAGAATCATGTAATTTATTGTCCAAACTGAGACTTTTCAGAGTAAAAGGAGGTCCTCTTAGTAATTATGCCAGATCAACAGGTGTAAGCTGGAATGATCTCAGGCAGACCGGGATGTATGGTCACCCTGGTGATGGGTAACCTGAGTCTAGGTGGTTTGTAACTGTACAGACTGACTGAATATATGTTTCTGTGTGTCTCTGTGTGGGTGCTTGTTAAGTGGGGCTCGTATTACTGGATAAGAGGCCCGAGGGAAGTGTGGCTTGCTCCTCCGTTATGTTAACAAGCTTTTCTAAAACTGCTTCACTTGTTAATTCATTTATTCCTTCATACATTGACTGTTTTTGTTCTTTTCCATTCACTTTGTACTCTTTTTTTTTCCCATTAAATTTTGCATTTATTTTGAGTTTTTGTGGTGTCTTTTTTGGGCAATAGCTTTTCTGATTTAACCCGTTTCCTAGCCTATTAATCTGCTACAACTCTAGTAAAATACAGCTTGTCTTTTCCGTGAACTTTGTGGGGTTGACCAGCTTCTATAGGAGTTATGTTTTAACAGCGACTTCTGCTCTGGGCATCTGTGAAAGGCTCTGGAAGGGGTGTGGGATGGAGGAAAAAGTTAGGGAAGAGAAGTCACAGCCTATGGTCCAGGCATCTTCAGTGGGGGACTGGGTGCGGGACCAGGAGAGGGTAAACACTGCCTTTTAAGAGTTTACATCCTTGTGGAGTAGGCTTGACATAGGACATCTAATACTTGAGTTCTTGTGGTATATCAGCCATTGCTCTAAGTTGCATTACGTGCATTAATTCCTCTCATCCTCATAATAATCCTATGATTAGGTACTGTTTTCCCCATTTCGTAGGTAAGGCACAGAGAGGTAAAGTCACTACCCAAGGTCACACAGCTAGTAACTAGGGGAATTGGGATTTGCATGTTGGTAGTCTGTGTCCCTTAACTCCTGAGCTATAGCTCCTCCGTGGCAACCCAATGGGATCACAGAAGAACAGTGAAAATGTAGCCCAAATTCAAGTGTGCAGTCTGACAGTGTGGGTTGGTGGACCTGAGATGGTTTGGTAGAGATGGGATGCCCTGTTGGGTGAATATTTGGTGGAAGAAGGGCAGACGGGCGGTTGAGGGAAGTGATGAGAAGCTCGTGGATCCACTTGTTGAGGCGCTTTCTCTGTTGGGTACTAGATTAATCTCTGGGAAGACCAAAATGAGGAGAGGGAGACTAAGATCAGGGAGCTGACAGCCCAGCAGGGAGCCTTGTGTTGCAGACTTCTCTCATGAAAGTACCGCTCAGCTCTGCCTGCAGGGAGGCAGGTACCAGGGAAGCAAAGTCTTCCTCGAGCTCTGAAGGACAGAGACTCTCCAGGAAACCAGAGGAGAGAAGGGCCTCATTGGTGGAGGGAACAGCACTGTACAACTCAGCTCACCCATTTGGGGGAAGTAGTATTTGGATAAGAAGTAAAAAGGCCCATGCTACTCACCTATCCTGCTCTCAGCCCATCTGCCCGAGTCTCCACACATCTCCATTTTCTGCAGCCACAGTCCTTCACCAGCCCCTGCCCTTCTGGAGATGGGGACAAGAGCAAGACAGATTGTGTCCATATTTCTCCCACCACAGTGGTCCCCGATCTCTGATCTGAGGTGGGAAAGGAGTTCCTGAAGAAAAAAAGGAGAGTAGGATGGGACCTGGAATCCCAAGGCACACTTGAACAGCATAACAACTTTTCTTAAACTCACAAGTGGTACTTTGGCAATGCACAAGTTTGCTTTCCCGAAGAAGAGGAATATGGTTTACTGAAAGATGGAACAACAGGGCTGTACCTTATCCCAGTACAGGGCTCACAGGTCTGCCTTCTCCTTTTACTCATTTGCTCTGATTGAGAGATTAGCTCTGAGGACCCAGTTTACACCCAGAGCTACCTGATTAAGGGACTTTGCAGTTCTCCAAAGTCAGAGACAGCCTGCCCTGGGTGGGCCCTCACTGTGAGCCCATATTTCGCCCACTGTGGCGCCCACTCCAAGTGCAAGGAAGGAGGCAGAAGGCAGTCGTGGCCCCCAGTGGGAGTTGCCCTGAGCAGTGTGCTGCCCCTCAGCTTCTCCCTCTGTGCTGGACGGGAGACAGTTGTTGCTGGGACCCAGGACAGGATATTCCAAGAATACTGGACTATCAAGTCTACATCCATGGTATCTGATACACTGAAAATAAGATTCTGACAAGGTTGAAAGGAATTCAAGTTTATTTTTACAAAAGCTCCAATGAGCAGATTTGTGTGGAGAGGAGGTAGAGATCTGTACAGACACTGGTATAGTTTATCTGGTCTCCGACTGCTCTGCACCCACTAGCCGCCCCCAAGGCTTAGCGCACTTACAAAAACTGCTCACAGTGGCAAGACTTCACCAAGCACCGGTAAACAGTGCTGCAGTCATTCCTATCCGCCACACAACTGGCGGACGTGGCTGGCTGGGGAATGGCTCTGCGGTGTTGCGGTGTCAGAGAGCGGGCTTCTCCCTCACAGCCATGCTGGTAAGCGCCTTCTAGCAGCACCGTGGCTGGAGCAGGCTCAGCCCCAGGACCTGCTCATTTCAACCCACAGCTCTCAGAGCTGTGTTTCCCCCAGTGGGGGTCGGCTGCTAAGATCACTCTTTAGCACAAAATTCCTCTAAGCTCAGAGACTACTTTGATTAAGAGTAACAAAGGAAAAAACATGTTTTAAGCTTGATCAACTTGCTGTACATTAAACAAAGCATACTTTATGATCCAGTTTTTGTAAGAGAAGACCTAAGTCAGGACCAAGTCAGGGGAAATGCACCTGGAGAGATGGTCCCATTTTTGCAATGATGGGCAGGGTCACCGGGACTTGAAGTGCTAGGTTTGTGCTTGGTATAAGCCTGGGAAGTTGGAAGAACCTGGCCAGCTCTGGCCAGTGGAGCAGCGAGAACTGGTCAGTCAGAACCAGCCCGGCCCTTCGGACCTGAGCAAGACCCACCGCTGGCTTGACTCCAGCTCCCTGAGGGACCCATACCAGCCCTTGCTGCAGAAGGAAAACCAAGCTACAGTATGACTATTCATTCCTTCACCCTGGTCTCAGACCCATGGGAGAGAGGAAAGCAGGGTCTTGATTTTTCAGACTGTCCTTCCCACCAGTGACCCTGACCTGCCTTTTTTCCTCTTTATTGCCTTCTAACGACCCAGGAACTTTTTCTCAGTTGCTTTCCAGTGCCTTTTCCCGTCCTTGTTACAGGATCAGTAAAGCCTAGAATTCAGAGGAGTCCCAGCAAGGAGGGGTTGCCATTATGCTCGAAAGGGTACTAGGGATAGGGGCACAGAGGCCGGGAGGTGGGACAGAAAGTTGTCTGAGCAGGAGGACTACAAACTTCTCAGATGCTGCTTTACCAGTCCCTTGCAGTGGCTCAACTGCTCAGTACTGACCTGTAATTAAAATAGAGTGGTCATCCTTGAAGCAGAACCATTTTACATCCTAAGTCAAAGTTTGAGTGCTAAATTGTTAGCATAGAGCAATTTCAGGAAGGTCTAACCACTTGACTTCAGAGCATTAACCCCACCATCTCAGGGACATCCATCTCCAAACTCAGCAAAGCTGTTGTTAGTCTAACTATGCATTCCATCTTACCCTGTCCGTCCTCAGGGATTCCGACCCTTCCATACCTGCCTCATGGTACCCCAGTACCTGGTACCATAGAGTCCTATAAAGCGTGAGGGGTCTGAAATTTAACCTCTTCCATATTAAGCTCAGGGTTGCCTCCTCCTGAGCTGTGCATGTCCCACTGACCTCACCCCATCCTCTTGACTACAAGGGCAGCCACTGAGATAAATCTCTTCTTACTGTCAGAGAAACCCACCAATTGGTCCAGTAAAGGCAACATGTATCCCATACTCATCCAGAGGGCATGCCAAGTGTACAAAGCCTAGCCCTTAGGGGAGACTCTTCACAGAGTCACTGTGGCCAGAGCATCTTCTGGAGCCCACAACGGTGATGCGTACCATTTTGGGGGCAGAGTGCGTCAGCTAAAGGGGCAAAGTGGAGAGCCTGGTCTGGGGCCAAGTTGATGTCTACCTGTGCTTTCTTTAGCAGATCAGATATAGGAGTACACCAGTCGGGCATGAGCCTCTCCAACTCTAAGGTGATGATGACCAAGGCCAGTGTGGAGCCCTTGAACTGCAGCAGCTGGTGGCCCGCCATACAGTGCTGCAGCTGCCTGGTCAGGGACGCGACGTGGAGGGAAGGATTCCTCTGAGGCAGCAGCTCCACCACGTGGGGCCAGCCCACGACCACCAGGGCGTGGAACTAGAGACCGTGGTTTTTAATGTTAGAACACAAACCCCCCTACCTTTCATAGATAAATGACCAAAAGTGCAAACAATTTCAATTTCCATCAGGGAACATCAAAAGTTGCCCCACCCTTTTCATTCCCATCCATGGCCCCCCAAGGGACTTGAGGCTTAATACTCATTCTGTGGCCAAGCTGAGCTTCAACCTTGGAGAGAAAAGACAATCTGCTTCCTGACATGGTCATTATGAGCTTAAAGTACCTAGATTACAATGTTTCTATGCTGAAAAACAGAAGCATACTATTCAAGATTAAGGTAGCAGAAAAGTTACTTGTATCTGTTTGACATGAGAAGAAACTGCAACTTGGCAACAGTGGCCAGTTTCCATAATGAAACAGCCCTTAGTGATTTAATCTTCATGCTTCATAATAGACCCAAACCCCATGACATTTCCACATTGCATAATTTTGCCTTACTAACAGAATCATATCTTTAAGGATGACCATCATTCCCGAACTAAAAAAATACCAACTAATACGACATTTTTTAAGTGCCAGATCAATATGGTCTAAAGCCTCAATAAGGATTGTGTGTAGGTGAATAAAGACAGCTAAGTGAATGTGTGTAAAGTGTAGCAAAAGCAGACAGCTTTTTATGTACAGTATTCATAGAATGGAAAGCTAAATATTTTTGCAGTGTGTATTTAAAAGAGAAACTCGCCACAATAGTGCCGTTTAAAAATCTTTATAAAGTTAATTTAATGTCTTTTAGAAGTGGGAGTCTGGTGGAACTGTGTTGGATTTAAGATACATTTTCACTCTTACGTATGTCGTGAGCCTTGTGGGTCACCTCCCCGTGGTGCATGCTCAAGGGCGTGTGCCTGCCTGTGCTTGGCCGTCCTACGTTGTGTACAGCTGTTCCAAAGGTACAAATGAGTCTAGGGTAGACTCTGCCAACCCCTCGTACTTACTATGGTCAAGAAGTCCAGCGGCGTCGCAATATAGAGGTCCCAGTGCAGTCTGTCCAAAATAGCCAGCTCCATCCTCAGCAGCTCATTTGGGGTATAGCCAGAGCCATAGTGCTTTAAGAAGTCTTTTACGCGTGGAATTAACTGTAAAAAGAAAATAAAGAGGCCAAAGCCCTGTATCATGTTAATGGTAACTTGTTTTCTTATCCATGGGAACTGGGAATCCATGACCCTCATAGAGTTGTCTTCTGGTGACCTGCCACAGAAAATGCTTCAGAAAGAAAAACCAAGTCAGATCGTGGCAGCATGTCAAGTCCCCAGGTAGTTAGGACAACATGTAGTGAGTGTCACATGCTCACCCTCTGCAAGCAGGTTTTAATGTTCATTCCAGTGGAGTTAACATACAGTGTTATATTAATTTCAGATGTATAATATAGTGATCTACTGCAAACAGGTCTTGATCCCCAAATACACGCCAGCTCATACCAAAGGTGATTTTGAGGGTGGGGCTGTGCCGTCTGCCCTATTCAGCTGCATGAACTCACCCACGGTTTTCGTTCCTATCATTCCTGTTCCTGATCCCTACCATGATTACTTGTCCCAGAGAGAAAAAGTATGCCTTTGAGCTTCCTGGTCTACACCAGACAGGCTCATTCACAAATCCTCCCATGGTTTTGGCAACACCATGGCTGCAACCACATTTCCTTCAACCTTGATTTAAGGCAGTTCATTTCTGGAAAAATGATGACTTTTTCCCAGAAGGACTAGTAAGGCTTATCCATGGGTACACGTTCAAGTACAGGTGCTTCAAAGACTATCTCCTTTTCTAGGTAAACAAAGTATTACCATAGCTTCCGCAAATGCTTCTTTTAAGGGTCATTTGATTTTTAGTTGGACAGAAGCAACTTTGGGGGAGCACAGATTATATTCTAAAGAACAGGGATTAAAAGCATTTTTTTTTTTAAGATTTTATTTATTTGACAGAGAGAGACACAGCGAGAGAGGGAACACAAGCAGGAGGAGTTGGAGAGGGAGAAGCAGGCTTCCCGCTGAGCAGGGAGCCCGATGTGGGGCTCGATCCCAGGACCCTGGGATCACGACCTGAGCCGAAGGCAGACGCCCAATGACTGAGCCACCCAGGCGCCCTGGTTAAAAGCATTTTTATGGAAGGTTTGGAACTGGACACACAAGAGATTTTTTTTCTGACCCCTCAGACTCTGAGCTCAGCCAAGGGGGACCCTGTGGAAATGACAGAGACTTCACTATCCCCAAAGGGGGACAGGTTGTAGAGAGGGAAGGAGGGGGGTTCTGGGAAGGGTATTCAGAGAGAATCTTCTGAACAGAAACCACAGTGAAACTGCAAAGTCCAAGCAAGCCTGAAGCACTTGTGAGGGGGCATCTCCTCTACCCCCAGTGCATGGCCCTCCTGCCCCTCTCAGAGAAGGGTCCTGGAGTCCCTGAGGGCCAGCTTCATTGACACAGACAAGTCCTTAAATCTCAAACAGATTTCTCAGATGTAGTTTCTAGGGGTGGACGTTAGGCCACCTGGTTTGGGAGGCCTTTCTCCTAGCTCAACAGCAGAGGCTTCTGTCCAGTGGGAGGCGGCATCGAACATCAACCAAGGAGGTAAGATCCATCTGCTAGGAGGTCAGGCCTCTGGGTCTGCTGGACCAGGAGAATTCAGCTGTTCTAAGTGCCCATTTGTGGGTGTCTGGGGTGCAATAAGGCTAGAGAAGGGACTGCAGAGATCCTGGGAAGTTAATGAATTTTCCAACATGCCCAACATTCCTAAGGACACAGCCTTTTCAGGAAGTCTGAGTGCTCCCGTGTTACACTCCTCTACCTCAAAAGCAGCCCAGGGCCGACTGCCACGGACGCCTACCTCCTCTTCTTCGTTAACTTTGGCAGCGAGTCTCAAGGAAGTAATCATGGCACATTGGAGTATTCTCTCTCTTATCTGCAGTATGCAACAAACACATTTGAGCAGAACATGAATGCCAGAAACAAATGGTAAAGCACTGGTGGGTTTCTCTAGGAAATTACATTTTTTCCTTTTTTCAAAAAGATTGATTGTATTCCTCCACAAGTTAGTGCCATTTTTAGACTTGACCAGTGAATATGCTCCTGATTTCAGAACCACAAGGGACTAGTCAATAGTCCTTTGTTAGGGGAATGAATGATGGGAAATGCAGCACCATCTCAGGGAACACACAGTCCCATCCTGGCCTCAGGCTGCACTGGGCCCGTCCAGACAAGCACACCTTATCTCACGGTAAGTCCTCTCCCCACCAAGTCCTCTTGGAAGGCCACACCACACTGAGCCAGACAGGCAGGCGAGCGCGATGTAAAGAGATTCCCATTACAGTTTCGAGCAAGTCCCTTAGTTTACGAGCCTCTGAGCATCTGGGATAGCAGAGGTCGGTTTCCTCTCCCACCCCATTACCATCCTCACAGGCCTCCCTACCTTCAATGAAACCAGGAGGCGGCCGAAGGTAGTGAGAGCCAGGTTAAAAGTGGTCTGGGAGAAGTCAAAAATGTTCTTAAGCTCCAGGAGCCACAACACGAGGTCCCGGACCTTGTGGCAGATCTCGACCTGCCAGAAAGAGGGGGTAGGGGAGGGCCGGGAAGGTCGTGGGTGGCCAGTCTCGGTCCTCCCGTGGCGCCGGTCTGCCGAAGGTGACCGGAGGGGCTGTGAGGAGTCCCTGCACCTTCAGTTGCGGTGGGCCTACGTGCTTCTCTGTTGCCCAGCGGCTCAGGGATTGAGAAGGCCCTCCTCCTCGGCGAGAGCGGCCCGCGATTCCCGCCTCGTGCCTCGTGCCCCGCGCGCACCTGGGGCAGGTCCCGGCGCCCCGGGGGCGGCTCACCTGGGCGCGGGCGCAGGTGGACCCCGGCCGCGGGGCGCGCGCGGGGAAGGGGGTGAACGTGCTCCCGGGAGGCCCCGGCCCGGGGCCCGCTACCTGGGGTTGGCCGCCCCGCCACAGGCGCGCCTCGCGACCCAGCGCCAGTTGCAGGTGGGCGACCAGCCGGCGCTCGTCCAGAGGGCCTCCCCTGTCCCAGGGCACCGGCCAGGGCGCGAGCCCGACGGGGGTACGCGGGGTGCGCGGACCCGGAGCGGCGCGGAGGGCGGGGGCCGCAGCTCGGGGTCCTCTCCCGGCCGGCGCGGGGAGCCGCCCTCCCGAAGCCATGGCGAGCGCCGCGTCCCGGGTGTGAGACCCGCCATAGCCGGCCTTTTATAACCCGCCGCCCGGGACTTGCAGCCGGGGCCACGCGGGAGCCGGGCGGGGCAGGCTCTCGGGATCCGGCCCAGCCCCGGCCCGCAGCTGCCCCTGGCGCGCCCAGCCCGCCGGGCTTCGGCCCTGGCTCCCGGGACGCGGCGCCCGGAGAGCGCGCAGGGGGGCGAGGGATCCCCTCTCCCCGCGATCCCCGCCCCCCGCCGCCCACTGTGAGCTTCTTCCCCGCCCGGAGCCCGCGCCCCGGGACCGGAGTCCCGAACTCGGGACGGGGCAGCTGGTGACCACGCCGGCCCGGGAGAAGGACACCCGGCCGCCGACCCTGCGTCTTACCTCACAGTACGTTTTTGGGGGCACACAGCACCGGGTAGAGAAGCGTCAAGAGTGCCCCTCACTCAGACAAGCTTGAGATGGGATTCTGACTCTGTGTGATCTCCTGTAGGTGACTTGAGCTCTCAGCCTCGGTTACTTCGTCCCTTAAAAAGCGACAATATCTTCCTCACAAAGTAGTTCCTTCATGCGTACATTTTTTTCCCCGATCAGCAGTCATTCAGTGGAAGGCCTACAATGTGTTAGGACATGACAGTGAATAAAATAGACATGGAATTTACGTTCTAGCCAGGAAAGATAGATAATAAACATGAGTAGAATCCCAGCGATTTCACTTCTAAGTATATGCTCAACAGAAATTCATATATGTGCACCAAAAAGACACCTACATAATGTTCAGGTCAGCGGTCTTTGTAATAGCCCCAAATGTCATCAGCAATTGAATGAGATAAACAAATTGTTGTATGTTCACACAATCGAATACTACACCACACTGAAAAAGAATGGACGCATGCTACACCCAACAAGAAAGAATCTCAGAAACATAATACTGAATGTAGAGGGACAGGTACAAAAGACGTCATACTGGATGATTCCATTATTATAAAGTGTAAGAACAAGAAAAAAATCTATAACGTTAAGAGTTAAGATAGTGGTTACCGTTAGGGGGCAGTGGATGGTAACTGGGAAGGATCGCAAGGACCTTCTAGGGGGATGGTAATGTTCTGTTTCTTGATTTAGATGCTGATTGCACACATGGGATCACTTTGTGAAAACTGACCAAGCTGTGCATTTATGATTATTGCACTTTTCTTTATTTAAGATATACTTCATTAAAAATGTACTTTACATTAAATTTACATTAAAATATATGGGATTGTCAGAAGGAGAAGAAAGAGGAAAAGGAATAGAAGAAATATTTCAAGTGGTAATGACTGAGAATTTCCCCAGGTAATATCAGACACCAAACCACAGAACCAGGAAGCCCAGAGAGCACCGAGCAGGGTAAGTGCCCCAAAATGATACCTAGGCATGTTGTATTCGAAGTACAGAAAACCAAAGGTAAAGAAAAAATTTTGAAAGAAGCCAGAGTGGGAGAAAGAAACTTTCTTTATAAAAGAGCAAAGAATTACATTGCATTTCTCTTCAGAGATCATGCAAGCAAGAAGAAAGTGGACTGAAATATTTAAAGTGTTGAGAGAAAAAAACTATCAACATGGAATTCTGTATCTAATAAAATTATCTTTCAAAAGTGCTGGAGAAAGGGCGCCTGGGTGGCTCAGTTGGTTAAGCGACTGCCTTCAGCTCAGGTCATGATCCTGGAGTCCTGGGATCGAGTCCCACATCGGGCTCCCTGCTCAGCGGGGGGTCTGCTTCCCCCTCTGCCCTCTTCCCCCTCTGCCCTCTTCCCTCTCGTGCTCTCTGTCTCTCATTCTCTGTCTCTCTCAAATAAATAAATAAAATCTTTAAAAAAAAAAAAGTGCTGGAGAAATAAAGATCTTGTATGACCAGGAACCTGCGGAATCCACTAAAAAAGTCTTAGAAGTAATAAGTTCATGAAGGTTCAGAGCACAAGGTCAATGTACTAGAAAAAAAATCAATTTTATTTTTATACAACACCAATGAACAATCTGAAAATAAAATTAAGAAAATAACTCCATTTCAGTAGTATAAAAAAGAATAAAATAGTTAAGAATATAACAAAAAAAGTGCAGCATTTATACATTGAAAACTACAAAACATCACTGAAAGAAATTAAAGAAGACCTAAGTAAATGGAAAGACATTCCATGTTCATAGATTAAAAGACTTACGTTGTTAAAATGGCTATACTTCCCAAATTGATCTGTAGATTCAACACAATCTGTTAAGTTTCCAGCTGCCCTTTGGTGGAAATTTACAAGGTCCTTCCAAAACTTCAGTGGAAATGCAAGGGTATCAGAATAGCCACAACAATCTTGAAAAAGCAGAACAAAGATGGAGGCCTCAAACTATATGACTTCAAAACTTACCACAAACCTATAGCAATCAAGATAATATAGTACTGGCATTAGGTTAGTCATTTAGACCAATGGAATTGAATGGAGAGTCTAGGATTCAACAGTCACATTCATGATCAATTGATTTTTGACAAGGGTGCCACAGTACAGTGGAGGAAAGAATAGGCTTTTCAGCAAATGGTGATGGGACAGCAGGATATTCATAAACAGAAAAATGAGGCTGGATCCTTATATCATATACAAAAATAATTTAAAATATATCATAGATCTAAATGTAAAAGCTAAAACTATAAAACTCTGACAAAAATAAGTCTTCATGACCTTGGGTTAGGAAATGGTTTGTTAGATATGTACCAAAAGTACAATGAAAGAAACAACAACAAAAAGAAGAAAAATACATAAATTGGGTTTGATCTAAATTAAAAACTTTTGAGCTTCAAAGAACACGCTCCAGAAATTAAAAAGACAACCCACAGAATGGGAGAAAAATTTATGCATGTTGTATTTCTGAAAAGAGACTTGTATTTAGGATTTAGAAAGAACTCTTGCAACTTAATAATGAAAAGACAAATAAAATGGGCAAAGATTTGAATGGACATTTCTCCAAAGAAGACGTTCAAATGATCAGTAAGCACATGGAAAAAGGTGCATCATTAGTTATCAAGGAAGTGTAAATCCAAACCATCATGAGATGCTATTTTACACCAGTAGGAGGGCTGTAGTCAAAAGACAAGAAAACAGGAGTTGGGGAGGATGTGGAGGAATTGTGAACCTCATATATTGCTGATGAGAATATAAAATTGCTGGTGGTGTGGCCACTGTAGAAAACAGCTCAGCAGTTCCTCAAAATGTTAAACATTAGAGTGACTGAATGACCCGGCAATTCCACTTGTAGGCATATTAGACCCAAGAGAAATGAAACGTGTTCACACAAAAACTTACACAGCAGCAATACTCATAATGGTCAAGAAGTAGAAACAACCCAAATGTCTGTCAACTGACAAATGTATAAAAATGTGGCATATCCACACAATGGAATATTACTCAGCCATTCAAAGTAAAGAATTACTGGTATATACCACAATAGGGTTGAAGCTTGAAAACGAGTAATGGGAGTGACTGCTATGATTATAGAATTTCTTTTTGGGGTGATGAAAATGTTTTGATTGTGGTTGTGGTCTGTGTATATAATAAAAACCATTTAAGTTTACATTTAAATCGGTGAATTGTATGTGTGATTATATCTCAATAAGACAGGGTATACGTATATACATAATATATATATCATATATACAGTATATCAGATGGTGATAAGTACTATGGAGAAATACAAAATATGGAGAAGAGATAAGACTGGGGCTAAAAGTTGAAATTTTAAGTAGAGAGATCATGGTAGGGCTCATTGAGAAGGTGATGTGTGAACAAAGACATTCTGAAAAGGGTGAGGGAGTCAGGTGGATATCTAGGGGGAGAGCTTTCCAGGGCCTGGGTTTGGATCTGGGCTTTGTCACTGCCCAAATATCTGACCTTGGACAAGTTACGTAATGGCTCTGAGCCTGGGTTTCTTATCTGTAAAATAGTTGTTCCTATTTTCTAGTAAAATGACTAATAGTACCTATTTCAGAAGGCTATTATATGGATTAAATTAATAATAAAAAAGAAAGTAAAGCACTTAGAACAGTACACTGACACTAAGTCAAATGCTTTATAGTTGTTTTTATTAGCTCCTACTGCAAGTGCAAAAGCCCTTGCCTTCTAAGATGGAACCATGCCCAGAATGTCTGTTGAATCAAGGAGGCCAAGTGGAGCTGGTGCAGAATAATGAGCAAGAGGGAAGATTGTAGGAAATGGGGAGAGGGCCTGTGACTTTTAGTCTGTGAGATAGGTAATCATTGGCAGGTTTTGAATACAGAAAAGACACTATCTGATTCATGTTTTAACACCATCACTCTGGCTCCTGTGTTGAAAACTTACTAAAAGGGGACAAGGATGCACTCAAGGAAACCGGTTTTGAGCTATTGTGGTAATACAGATGTGAGGTGGTGGTGATAGTGAGAAGTGGTCAGATTCTGGTTCTACTTTAAAGATGGAAACAAGCTCTACTGAAAGATTGGACATTGGGTATGAGGGAAAGAGACTGTACTGTGACCTAAGCAATTGTCAGAATTCAGTTTAGATTTATTATGCTGAGGGAAGTATGAGAAGGCACTTTTTTTTTTTTTTTAACGTTTGCAGGTGGGGCGAGGTGGGGATGGGCAGTAATATAGTGAGTAATATAGTGTGTGTGGGCGGGGGCGGGAATCAACCTTTCAGTTTTGGACATGATAATCTTGAAATGTCTATTGCACATCCAAGCACAGTAGTTGGTGTTCAGAGCAGAGGTTCGGACAGGAAAGAGGATAGATCATTGGTTCTTTCACAAATAATTACTGAAAACCTGTCCTGTGCTAGGTCCTATTCTAAGTCCTATTCTAGGCTCTGGAGATACTTGTGAGAATACAGACAAAGCTCCTCCTGACTACATCTGTAATGAAGGTACGGGTTTTATAAACAAGTCAGCAATCAAGCGCATTAATGAGATGGACACGGTGTACAATTGCTTGTATTTATTTGTGTATTTATTTGTTTGTTTATTTGCTATGGTTGTTTTCAATATTTGGAGTACTCCAAGAGCCAGAAGACTAGCGGCGCGACCTAGGAATACCTCCCTCCCGACCAGTGGCAGCCAGGTATCCCCGCCCCAATGCGGGCCAGATTTCTAGCGCAGCCGACCGGCAGCATTGCGCAGGCGCGGCCTCAGTCTGGCGTCCTAGGCGACGACTCCGAAAGCCTCGGCGCAGGCGTAATTCAGGAGGCCGAGGGAGCGTGAGGCCCGGGGACGGGGCGGGGCAGCTCGGAGTGCGCTTGCGCACTGCCTGCTCTCGCCCGACGAGCCGCAGTCTCGAGAGCGCCAAGGCGGTGTTTCGGTAGTCTCTGGCAGACCTCTCCCGCGAACCCGGCGCCGTTGGACTGCGCCCAGGGCGGGGACCTCCGCCGGGCACAGGAGGGAGCCACGATGCCGGTGAGGAGAGTCGCTCAGTGGCTGGGGTTCCTCATCCCAGCGGCCTGGCTCGGGGGCGCGGCCGTTGCCATGGAGGCGCGGATCAGGCAGGCGGCCGGGGTGGGGCGGGGCAGGGTCCGGCTCTGCGGGCCGGAGCGGTTGGGGAGCCTGGCGGGTGGGCTCCGTGGCCCGCGAGGTTCCAGCCGGTCCTGGGAGGGGCCCCGGCCAGGCCCTGCCGCCTTCGCCGGTGCTGCATCCCGCAGGGCCTGCGCTGCTTGACATAAAGGCACAGCGCCAGAGGATGCGCTCTCGCTCCCAGCCCTGCTAGCTGAGTGGGACGTCTGGGAGCGGCCGCGGGGGGTAGGCTTTGGATGCTCCGCACCTGGTGGGGTCTGTACGCCGCGGAGCCGACCCTTGGATGGTAGCGACGAGAGCTGCTTGCTTTTACTCCAGCCCTTGACTCGAGCTGTCATTTCTTTCGTGGTGCTTTAGCTTACAGTGCAGAATGTAACCCGTAGGTGTCTTTGTGTGTGTGTGTGTGTGGGGGGGGTGGGGTTGGTATGTTTGTCTTGTAGGATTTCACAGAGTGTTACCGTACACTTAATAGGGGGCGTCCTAAGTCCAATATAGGGTCATGGAGAACACTTGGGCTTTGGTCGGTTTTCTCCTGGTTGCGAGACCTGGGACAATTATTTAATCTTTCTGGGTTCTTAGTTCCCACATAATTAAACTGTTTCTCATGGGATTTTATCAGGATGAAATAAGGTAATGCACAGCGGAATTGAAGGACAGTGCTTGACATTTAGCATTAAGTGCTCAATATTTGTTCCGTGTCGTTGCTTTCACGTTACTAGTTCATTCAGCAGATATCCGGCATCAACCACATGTTAGGCACTGGAGGCAAAATACTGAGCAAAACCAGCCAGGTTCTTGAACTTGGGAAGACAGAAGCTTGCCTTCATGGCCAGAGGTGAAAGTCATGTTGATAGAGACAAGATGCTTATCATTCATGAAGCGAATGGGTGGCATGTAATAGAAAGTAGATTCTGGTCAATTGTGAAGTGTTCCCATGTAGGAGGAATGCTGGCCTACAGATGTCAGATCATCTTTTTTTTTTTTTTTCAAGAGAATATAGAAATTGTTATTTTTATGAAATTTCTCCATTTTTAAAAAATTTTAACAACTAATTCAAAAATATTGTTAAGTGCTATGAGCCAAACAAAAGATATATGTGGGCTGAATTCAGCCCCTGACAACCAGTTGGCAACCTTTGGTGTAGACGGATAGGACAGACATTAATCAAGTAAGGAGCAAACAAAAGTAGAATTGAAACTGGTGGTAGATGATCGAGGGAGAAGGGTGCTCTCAGGGCCTATACCAGAATTTGACCTAGTTAGGGAAGTCTTCCCAAGTGAACTGGCTGTTTTGCTGAGGCCTGAGAATAAGTGAAGGGGAGAGTGAGGAATGTTCTAGGCCGGAGGAACAGCACAGGGAAAGGCCTGTGGTGAGAAAGGGCATGGTGACAAGAAAAGGCTTAAAAAAAGCTAATGTGGCTGTGGCTAAGAAAGCCAAGCAGGGTAGCTTGTGAAATAAGGCTGGACAAGTAGACATGGGCCAGAGCCAGGTCTTACAGACCACCTTAAGGATTGTGATTTTTATCCTGAGATCTGTGGGAAACCATTGAGGAGTTTTAAGTAAGGGAGCAACATGATTAAATTTGTGTTGTAGCTGACTGCTCTGTAGAGAACAGACTGTAAGAGAACCTAACTAGATGCCGGTGTCCAGTTTAGGGTGGGATCATGGTGACCTAGACTTAGGTGGTGAAAGCAGAGATGGGGAGAAGTGTGTTATATTGATACTGTTCAACTAAACTATTGAACTTCACTTCAGTAACAGGATTGTATTTTTTTAATTGAAGTATAATTGACATATAACACAATAATTTCACTTGTACAACATGGTTTGATATTTGTGTACCATGTGAAATAATCCCTACAGTGAGTCTAGTGACCATCTATCACCATTAAGAGTTACAAAATTTTTTTTCTTATGATGAACAATTTCAAGATATATTCTTTTAGCAACTTCCAAATATGCGGCGGTGTACTATTGACTATAGTCACCATACTGTATATTATTTATACATGACTTACTTATTCTATAACTGGAGATTTGTACCTTTGATCTCTTTCACCCATTTTGTCCACCTCTGTACCCCACTGCCCTCTGGCAACCACCAGTCTGTTCCCTGTGACTTTGGCTTGTTCCTCTGTTTTGTTTTTTAGATTCCACATGTGAGTGTCTTTGCTTAGGGTTATATTTTAACATAGATGGTTAATCATAAAATTTCAAAAATTGAAACTACGTATATAGATGTTCATAAGGTTAGAGGGATATTAAAACATTTCTCTCTGCCATTGGACTTTATTTGCTGTGTTTCATGTTGTCTTCTATAGAGAAGATAGACTACATATGTTACATGGTAAGAAACATTTTACTGATGCATTGTAGAAAATAAAACTCAAAGTCTCAGGGGAACACAGGACGTACTACTATATTCTTGATTAAAGTTGTTAACCATGTTCACATGTGTTTTCCTTCAGGCAGGAAACTCAGAGGAAGTCAGGGACTTTTGTGGAGAAAGACAGTCCGTAGTATACTGATTCATTTTCTGCTTGAACAGCATTTATTTACTATAAATGTAAATTAGGCTTTCTTTCTCCTCATTTGTATTGTAAAAGAAACTATTTGCCTTTTCATATCACTTAATAAGCTTTTTCCATATAGCTGTAAGATCTTTAATTGCATTTAACAAATATTTGTGGAGTGCTTAATACGTGCAAGGCACTGGGATGGCACAGTAGCCTTTTTCAAATTTGAAATTTAATTTGCTGAAGGTAAAAGTAAATGTTCTTTCCATTATTTGTGAATATTTTCTCCACCAGATCAATAAATCAGAGAAGCCTGAAAGCTGTGATAATGTGAAGGTGGTTGTTAGGTGCCGGCCCCTCAACGAGAGAGAGAAATCAATGTGCTATAAACAGGCTGTCAGTGTGGATGAGATGAGGGGAACTATTACTGTACATAAGACTGATTCTTCCAACGAACCTCCAAAGACATTTACTTTTGATACTGTTTTTGGACCAGAGAGTAAACAACTTGATGTTTATAACTTAACTGCAAGACCTATTATTGATTCTGTTCTTGAAGGCTACAATGGTGAGTATATTGTTCACTTTTTCTTAACTTTATCAAGGTATTAATACCCTATAAATTCATCCATTGTAATTGTACACTTTGATGAGTTGTAGTAAATACATACAGTTGTGAAACCATCACCACAATCTCGTTTTATGACCCTTCAAAGTTCCTATATGTCCCTTTGCAGTCCCACCTCCAGGCATCCATTGACCTGCTTTTATCTATAGTTCTGTCTTTGCTCGAAATTTCATATAAATCAAATCATACCCTATCTCATCTTTCTAACCTGTTTTCTTTCAGTTGTATAATGTTGTTGAGGGTCAACCGTGCTGTTGTATGTATCAGTACTTTGTTCCTTTTTAATGCTGAATTGTATTGCATTATATGAATATACCACCTTTTACGATCTTCAGTGAAAATCTGGATTGTTCCAATTTTTGGGCAATTATATATAGTCCTGCTATGAACATTCTTTTATAGAAAGTTCTTTGTGCAGATAAGTTTTGAAGTTTCTCTTGGGTAGATACCTAGAAGTAGAATTGGTGGGTCATATGGTTACTGTATATTTATCTTTTGAAGAAATTGCCAAACTATTTTCCCAAGTGGTGACTATTAATTTTTTTCCCCACCAGCGTGTTATGAGGGTTCTTTTAGTTTCTTCACATTCTCACCAACATTTAGATTGTCGGTCTTTTTAATTATAGCCGTTCTAGAGGATCTGTAATAGTATCTCATTGTTTTAACTTACATTCCTATAACAATGTTGAGCATTTAATCACGTACGTATTAGCTCTTTGTGTATCTTTTAAAATATTTTACCCTCTGGGGCGCCTGGGTGGCTCAGTCATTAAGCGTCTGCCTCTCGCTCAGGTCATGATCCCAGGGTGCTGGGATTGAGCCCTGCATCGGGCTTCCTGCTCAGTGGGAAGCCTGCTTCTCCCTCTCCCACTCCCCCTGCTTGTGTTCCCTCTTTCACTGTTTCTTTCTCTATCAAATAAATAAAGTCTTAAAAAAAATATTTTACCCTCTTTTCAGTTTCATTGCCTATGTTATTATTGAGTCATGCTTTTTATACATTCTGGATTCAAATCTTTTGATCAGATAAGTGATTTGGAAATATTTTCTTCCAGTATGTGGCTTGTATTTTCATTTTTAAAATGGTGTCTCTTGAAGAGAAAAGATTTTGAGTTTTGATTAAGTCCAGTTTATCATTTTTTTTTTCTTTTATCATCATGCTTTCATTGACGTAGGCAGGTAATATTTGCAGAACCCAAGACCAAAAAGATTTTCTCTTATGTTTTTATCCAGAAGTTGTAAACATTGTATGTCTTACATTTAGGTCTGTGATTCATTTTGAGTTAATTTTTATTAAGGGTGTAAGTTCTTTGCCTTTTTTTGTTTTTCCCCTTCTGACCTATGGATATCCAGTTGTTGCAGCACCATTTGTTAAGACTATCCTTTCCCTATTGAATTAACTTGGTGCTCTTTTCAAAAATCAACAGACTACAGTTGTGTGGGTTTATTTCTGGATTCCCTATTCTGTTCCATGTCTATCCTGTTTTTATTACTGTAGGTTTATGTGTTGGAATTAGGTAATGTATGTTCTCTAGCTTTATTATTCTTTTTCAAAATTGTTTTGGCTTTTCTGGATCCTTTGCATTTTCACATAAATTTTAGAATTACTTTGTCAATTTCCACAAAAAAAAACAAAAACAAAAAACCTACTGGGATTTTGGTAGGGATTGTGTTGAATTGTTATTCTGACAATATTGAGTCTTCTAATCCAGAACATGGTATCTCTCTTATTTATGTCTTGTTTAATTTCTCTCATCAGCATTTTGTTGTAGTTTTAATGTACAGGTCTTGTACTTATTTTGATAAATTTATTCCTAAGTATTTTTTTTACCTGTTTACTTTTTTTTTTTTTTAAGATTTTATTTACTCATTCATGAGAGAGACAGAGAGAGAGAGGCAGAGGGAGAAGCAGGCTCCCCGCAGAGCAGGGAGCCCGATGTGGGACTCAATCCCAGGACCCTGGGATCATGACCTGAGCCAAAGGCAGATGCTTAACTAACTGAGCCACCCAGGCACCCTCCCTTTTCTCTAAAGATTTTTATTTATTTGTTAGAGAGAGAGGGAGAGAGCACGCATGCACACACAAGCAGGGGGAGGGGCAGAAGGAGAGGGAGAAGCAGACTCCCCTGCTGAGCAGGGAGCCTGATGGAGGGCTTGATCCCAGGACCCTGGGATCATGACCTGAGCCGAAGGCAGACGCTTAACCAACTGAGCCACCCAGGTGCCCTACCTCTTCCTTTTTTAAATTTAAATTCTAGTTAACATACAGTGTATTCCTAGGTATTTTTTATGCTTTTGTGAATACAATTATTATAATTTCATTCTTAGAATTGTATATTTTTGATACATAGAAATGCAGTTGATTATTTTAGTAGTTTTTTTTTTATCAACATAAAATTCAAATAACATAGAATTCACTACTTTAACCATTTTACAGTATACAAGTCAGGGGTTTTAGTACCTTCCTAGTGTTGTGTAACTGTCACTGTTGTTTCCAGAACATCTCCATCACCCCCCAAAGAAACTATGTATCTATTAGCAGTTACTCCCAGTTTTGCTCCCTCCTACCCTGGCAACTATGTATTTACTTTCTATGTGTATGAGTTTGCCTGTTCTGGACATTTCATTTAATAGAATCATATGCTATACAGTCTTTTATGTATGGCTTTTTTTACTTGGTCTAATGTTTTCAGTGTTCTTTTACATTATAGTATGTGTCAGGACTGCATTTTTTTTTTTTTAAGATTTTATTTGAGAGAGAGAGAGCACAAGCAGGGGAGAGGAGCAGAGGGAGAGGGAGAAGCAGAGGCCCTGCTCAGCAGGGAGCCTGATGTGGGGCTCCATCACAGGACCCCGGGATCATGACCCCAGCCGAAGGCAGACGCTTAACCGACTGAGCCACCCAGGCGCCCCAGGACCGCATCTTTTAATGGTCAATTAATACTCCATCGAATGGATATGCTATATTTTATTTATCCATTCATCCGTTGGTGAACATTTGTGTTGTTGCCATTTTTTGGCTATTATGAATAATGTTGCTGTGAATATTTTTGTATGTGTTTTTGTGTAAATGTATGTTTTCCCTTTGCTTAGGTAAATATCTAGGAGTGGAGTTGCTGGGTCAAAAGGTTAACTGCCATATTGTTTTTTGTTTTCCATAGCAGCTGCATCATTTTTACCTTCCCACTAGCGGTGTATGAGGTTTCCAATTTCTTCACATCTTTGCCAAAACTTGTTTGTCTTTTTGGTTACAGGCATCATAGTGGCTATGAAGTGATATCTCATTGTGTTTTGCAATTGATTTTTGTATATTGACCTTGTACCCTGCAACCTTGTTAAACTTGCTTATTATTTCTGGTAGGCTTTTATTTATTTATTGGTAAGTTCCCTAGGATTTTCTTTCTTTCTTTTTTTTTTTTTAAAGATTTTATTTATTTATTTGACAGAGAGACAGCGAGAAAGGGAACCAAGCAGGGGGAGTGGGAGAGGGAGAAGCAGGCCCCCCCCGCCGAGCAGGGAGCCCGATGTGCGGCTTGATCTCAGGACTCTGGGACCATGACTGGAGCCGAAGGCAGATGCCTAATGACTGAGCCACCCAGGCGCCCCTAGGACTTCCTATATACAAGAGTGTGTTACCTTCAAATAAAGATAGTACAATTTCTTTCTTTCCCAACTTTTTGCTACCTGAATTGCACTGGCTAGAACCTCCAGTACAGTGTTGAATACGAGTGGTGAGAATGGACATTTTTGTTTTGTTCCAGATCTTAGGGAGAAAGCATTCACTGTTTTACCAGGAAGTATGATGTTCTCTATAGATTTTTATCTGATTAAGTTCCCCTGTGTTCTTGGTTTTTTCCCCCCCCCCCCCCGTAGGAATGGATTTTGGATCTTGTCAAATGCATTTTTTTCTGCACCTATTGAAATCATCTTTTTTTTTTTTTTAAAGATTTTATTTATTTATTTGAGAGAGAATGAGAGACAGAGAGCACGAGAGGGAAGAGGGCAGAGGGAGAAGCAGACCCCCCGCTGAGCAGGGAGCCCGATGCGGGACTCGATCCCGGGACTCCAGGATCATGACCTGAGCCGAAGGCAGTCGCTTAACCAACTGAGCCACCCAGGCGCCCTGAAATCATCTTTTTTTTTTTTTTTTTAATAATTTTTATTTATTTATTGAGAGAGCATGAGAGGGAGGAGGGTCAGAGGGAGAAACAGGCTCCCTGCTGAGCAGGGAGCCCGATGCGGGACTCGATCCCAGGACTCCAGGATCATGACCTGAGCCGAAGTCAGTCGCTCAACCAACTGAGCCACCCAGGCAACCGAAATCATCTTTTTTTTTTTTAGTTAATATTTTCAGTTACATTGATTGTAAATGTGAAACCAGTCATACTACTTGGTTATGGTATATTATCCGTTTGTATGTTGTTAGATTTGATATGCTAAAATTTTGTTTAAACTTTTTTGTCTATGTTCAGGAGAGATATAGTAGTAGTTTTCTTGTAATGTCTTTGTCTGGTTTTGGTATCAGGATAATGCTAATTTCATAGAATGAGTTGGAAAGTATTCCCTCCTTTTTAATCATATGGAAAAATTTGTCCAGAATTAGTATTATATGTTCCCTAAGTGTTTGGTAGAATTTACCAGTGAAGCCAACTGGGCCTGGAGTATTTTTTTGTGAGGTTTTTAAAGATTCAATGTCTTTAATAATATAGGGTTTTTTGAGTTACTTGTTTTTCTTTTAGTGAGCTCTGGAAATTTACTCTCATCCAATTTGTCTCTTTCATCTAAGTTTTTGAATATTGGCAAAAAGTTGTTTATATCCTCCATTTTTCTTGTGTTAGAATGTGGTGATGTAATCTTTCTCTGATATTGGTATATGGTATTTGTGTCATCTCTTTTTCTTGTGATTAGTCTGGCAGAGGACTAATAAAGTAGGAGTAGGTTCTCCTACTTCCTCTTTTTCTGCTTGTGGTGGAAGCTGAGGTCATTGTTTTGAGACCTTCCTAACTTTCGAATATGGAGATTTAATTCTATGAATTACCCCTTAAGTACTGCTTTAGTGGCGTTGTACAGATTTTGACATACTGTGTTTTCATTTTCAGGCAGTGCAAGGTACTTTCTCCCTTCCCTCTTGATTTCTTCTTTGATCCTTGGGTTATTTAGAAATGTGTTAGTTTCCAGATAATTTGAGATTTTCCAGAAATCTTTCTGTTACTGATGTCTAGTTTAATCCTGTTTTAGTCAGAGAACATACTGTGTAAAACTTGAATCTTTTGAAATTAGAGACTTGTTATATGACCCAGAATAAGTTTATTATTAAATGTTTGTACATTCTTTTTTTTTTTTAAAGATTTTATTTATTTATTTGAGAGAGAGAGACTGAGAGAGAGCGAGTACATGAGAGGGGGGAGGGTCAGAGGGAGAAGCAGACTCCCTGCCGAGCAGGGAGCCCGATGCGGGACTCGATCCCAGGACTCCAGGATCATTACCTGAGCCGAAGGCAGTCGCTTAACCAACTGAGCCACCCAGGCGCCCTGTTTGTACATTCTTGAAAAGAATATGTATTTTGCTGTTGTTGGATAGAGCATTCTATCTATAAATGTTTTACATCAATTTGCTTGATAGTATCATTCAAATTTTCTACTTAATTATTTTCTACTTGGTCTATCGATTACTGACACGGGTATTGAATTCTCTTACAATATTTTTGTATTTGCCTCTTCCTTTCAGTTCTATCACTTTTTACTTGATGTATTTTGAAACCCTTTGAGTAGGTGCATAAATGCCTAGGAGTTTCAAGTCCCCTTCATACATTAACCTCATTTTCATTATGAAATTACTCTATCCGTAGTAATGTTCTTTACTCTGAAACCTCTTTGATATTAATATAGACATTTTAACTTTCTTTTGTTTTAGTATTAACATGGTATATCTTTGTTCCTCTTTTGTACTTTTAACATATTTGTGTTTTTATATTGAAAGTGCATTTCCAGAACCTCCTATACTGGAGGTCATTAAGATTACCCCAAATTCAGAGCTTGGTAGGAGAAGTCAAGGGTCTCAGGATATAATTGTACTTACAGCTTTGGTTTATTAGAGCAAAAAAGATACCGAAAAAAGAAAACAAAAAACAGCAAGGGGAAAAGGTGCACGGAATCAAGTGTGGAGGAAACAGGTAACAAACTTCCAAGAGTCCTCTCCTAGTGGGCACACAGGATGTGCTTAATTCTTCCACCATTTAATGTGACAATACTTGTGAAATCTTGTCTGTCAGAGAAGCTCTGTAAGAGACACAGTGTCCCAGGTTTTTGTCGGAGCCTGCTCATGTAGGCACCCTCAGCCTTGCACTTGCCAAGATCCCCCACCCATAGAAGAGGGAAAGCAGGTGTTTAGTATAAACTACCTTGTTTATACAGTTTAGGCATAATGAGCTACTCTACTTGTTAGGGATTGGCGAGAACCCTCCCTGAATCCAAATTACCAGATGCTAGTCAAAAGCCAAACTTGAAAGCAGGCCTCTCAAAGAATAGTAGCCTCACATCTGTTGTTAGCTCTCATCTGCACGGCATTGTATAGTTGGTAGTGTTTGTTGTTGTTGTTTTTTAAACCCAATCTTGCTGTCTCTGCTTCTTAATTGGGTTATCAAAACCATTTATGTCTTGCTGTTGGTTTTCTCTTTGTCCTCTTTTCCTTTTTATGCCTTCCTTTGTATTATTTCTATTATTCCGTTCTGTCTTCTCTATTGGCTTATAGCAATACATGTTTGTTTTATTTTAGTGGTTGCTTTAAGGTTTATAGTATAAATCTTTAATATATCACACTTTATCATCAGGTGATACTATGCTACTTTTTGTATAGTAAAAAAAATTTTTTAAACTATACTTCTAGTTGTCTCCTCCCAAGTTTTGTGGTGGTGTTGTCGTACATTTACTTCTACCTGTTATAAACTCCAAACCATATTGTTGTTATTTTTGTTTAAACCATTAGTTGTCTTTTAAAGAGATTTAAATAATAGGAAAAAAACTATTTATTTTGTTTTCTTACTTATGTAGTCACCATTTTTGGGACTCTTTATTCCTTCATGTAGATCCATATTTCCCATCTAGTATCACTGTTTCTGCATTGGATAACTTCCTCAAATGTTTCTTAGAGTGCAAATCTACTGATGATTAATTCTTTCAGATTTTGTAGTCTAAAAAGTATTTTTTTGCCTTTTTTGGTTGTTGTTTATTTGTGTGTTTTTTTTTTTAAAGATTTATTTGACACACAGAGACACAGTGAGAGAGGGAACACAAGCAGGGGGAGTGGGAGAGGGAGAAGCAGGTTCCCCGCGAAGCAGGGAGCCCAATGCGGGACTCCATCCCAGGACTCTGGGATCATGACCTGAGCTGAAGGCAGACACTTAACGACTGAGCCACCCAGGTGCCCTTTGCCTTTGTTTTTGAAAGAAATTTTTATGAGATGTAGGATTCTAGGTTGATAGTTTTTTCTTTTAGTACTTGAAGGATATTCCTCTACTGTCATCTCATTTGCCTTTTGTCCTACTGGCATTCTGCTTTCCTTATTTTGGTTCTTCTTTATATAACATGTCTTGCTCTGGTTGCTTTTAAGATTTTCTTCTATATCACTGGTTTTGAGCATTTTGATTATGATGTGCCATGGTTTATTTTTCTTTGTTTCTGTGCTTACAGTTCATTAAGCTTTTTGTATCTGTGAGTTTGTAGTTTTCATCGAATTTGGAAAATTTTCAGCCGTATTCCTTCAAATATTTTTCCTGTCCCCATTCTCTCCTTGGGGGACTGCAGTGACATGTATATTAAGCTGCTTGAAATTGTCCCACAGCTCATTGATGCTGTTTTTCTTTTTTCTATTTTTTCTCTGTATTACATTTTTTATTATTTCTGTTGGTATGTGTTAAAGTTAACTGATCTTTTATTCTGCAGTGTCTAATCTACCTTTATCTTATCTATCATATTTTTCATTTCACACATTGTAGTTTTCATCCTTAGAAGTTTGATTTGGGTCTTTGTTGTATCTTCCATCCAAGTTCTTCCAAACTTCCGTCCAAAGTTTCCAGTTAACTTTTTAACATGTAGAGTATGGTTTTTATAACTGTTTTAATGTCTTTGTGTGCTAATTCTAACATTTGTGTCAGTCCTGAATTGGTTTTGACTGATTGATGGATTTCTTTATTATGAGTTGTATCTTTTTGCTTTTTTGCAAGCTTGGCAAATTTTGGTTGGATGCCAGACACTGAATTTTACCTTGGCTCTTGGATTTTTTTAATTCCTATAAGTGTTCATGAGCTTTGTTCTCAGTTGCAGTTATCTGAAAATGGTTTGATTCTTTCAGATCTTTTTTTTTTTTAATTAGTTGCAGAGGTAGAATTTAGTGATTCATCAGTGCTCATTACTTGAAGTGCCCATCCCCCCATCTCCCCTCCAGCAACCCTCAGTTTGTTTCCTAGAGTTTAGCATCTCTTATGGTTTGCCTCCCTCTCAAATTTCATCTTATTTTTCCTTCCCTTCCCCTATGTTCATCGGTTTTGTTTCTTAAATTCCACATATGAATGAAGTCATATGGTATTTGTCTTTCTCTGGCTCTTTCAGATCTTTTTAAGATCTTTAGTTAGGACTGGAGTAGTGATCGGTCTAAGGTTATTCCCCTAATTCAGAGGCAAGACCCTTTTGTTTACTGTACCTAATTTCCTGTGCTTCATGAGGTTTTCCAGTCTGGCTGGTGTAAACAGATACTGTTTCTGGCCTTTGTGAGCATTGAGGACTCTTCCTTCCAAATGATTCCCACCCCCCACCCCCATTTAGATAGTTTCCTCATACTCTTGAGATGCTTAGTACTCAGCTGAATATTTGAGGAAGACCTGCAGACCTCTGGAATCTGCAGCTTTCTGCACGGTGTTATCCTCTCCGCTACTGTGTCCTACAAATTCTAGCTGCGTTGGTCTCTCTGGACTCTGGGCTCCTTCTTGACTCAGAGAATCTGCTCATCACTCCTTGGATTCCCCTTCCTGCTCTGTGGTTGATTCTCTCCCAAGGCAGGAAGCTGGGCAGTCATAGGGCCTGACTTACCCGTTTGCCAACTTTGGGGATCACAGCCCTTTATTGACTGAGGTTCATTGTCTTGAAAACTGTTGCTTCATATATTTTGTCTGCTTTTTGTTTCAGTCAAGAGGGTAAATCTGGTCCTTGTTACTCTTTGTTGGAAGCAGAAGTGTCACTCATTTAATTTTGAAATAACAGAATTGTGTATTTTAAAAAATAAATGTTGTACGGAGTAGTATGTAGATGTCAAGGGACTTTTCACCTATTTTCCACCTATTCTGACTGAAAATTGTTGATGATAACATAGAACAATATGTTTAAAAAGGACAAAAATCAGGAATGCTATTAAATAGAGTGTTTACTTGGCATTATTCAAATGTGCAATGGCAAGTACATAATCCTTCCACCATTTAAAACTTTTTTTTTAATTAATAAGCTTTTTTAGAACAGCTTTAGGTTATAGCAAAATTAAGGAAAGTACAGAGATTTCCCACATATCCCTTATGTCCAAACATATACAAAGTTCCCCACTATCAACATCTTTCACCACAGTGGTACATTTGTTACAGTGATGAACATACATTGACACATCAGTATCATCCAAAGTCCATAGTTTACATTAGGGTTCACTTTTGGGGTTGTACATCCTATGGGTTTTGACAAAAATATAATGATGTGTATCCACTATTATAATATC
Source organism: Neomonachus schauinslandi (assembly GCF_002201575.2). Classification (NCBI taxonomy): domain Eukaryota; kingdom Metazoa; phylum Chordata; class Mammalia; order Carnivora; family Phocidae; genus Neomonachus; species Neomonachus schauinslandi. The sequence goes on along the minus strand of NC_058409.1, from coordinate 24,342,608 downwards.
ATAAAAGATAATTTCACCTCTGCTCTGCTTGTTTATCCTTCCTTCCCCGGCTAAGCCTACCAACCACTAATCTTTTTACTGTCTCCGTAGTTTCACCTATTCTAGAATGTCATACAGTTACAATTGTATAATATGTAACCTTTCAGTTTGGCTTCTTTCACTTAGTAATATGCACTGAAGTTTTCTCCATGTCTTTTCATGGCTTGATAGCTTGTATCTTTTTTTGCACTGATAATAATCTATTGTCTGGATGTACCACAGTTTATTTATCAGTTCACTTACATATGGAAGGACATCTTGTTTGCTTCCAAATTTTGGTAGTTATGAATATGCACTGCTGTAAACATCCATATGTAGATTTTTTGTAGGCTTTCTACCATTTTTAAGATGTAGTCATGAAATGGGGAGGTTGGGTAAAATTTCAGGTCATTTTTAGTTTTTAAAAAGTAAAGTTTTTTTTTTTTTTAAGATTTTATTTATTTATTTTTTGACAGAGAGACACAGTGAGAGAGGGAACACAAGCAAGGGGAGTGGGAGAGGGAGAACAGGCTTCCTGCGGAGCAGGGAGCCCTATGTGGGACTCGATCTCAGGACCCTGGGATCATGACCTGAGCTGAAGGCAGACACTTAACGACTGAGCCACCCAGGTGCTCCTAAAAAGTAAAGTTTTAAGAGAAGTTCATCTTAAGGAAATGCTAGCATTAGATTTGTTAAGTTGGACATACAAAAACTAGAAATTTGGAATCTCATCTCTGAAAATGAGATGAGATTCTTTTATTCTAGGGGATTCCTGGTCCTCATTTCTCAGCTTTAAAATTACAGATCAATATCCTTTTTGAATCCGTAATCTTCATTATTTAATGAATTCATAGAAATTTTATTGGACATTAATTTTGAATTAAAGTTTTGGCCATTACATACTTTTAAAAAATAAGGGCTCTAGAGCCAAATGGACTGTGTTCACATCTTGTTTCTACCACTTACTATGACATTGAACAAGTAACTCAACCTCTCTAAGCCTTTGTTTCCTTAGCTAAAGCATGGGAAAATAAATAGTGCCTTGCTCTTAGGATTGGGGTGAAAATTCAGTGAGGATGTGTGTAAAGTACGTGACCTAGCACATAGTAGATGATCAGTAAATGATAGCCATTGTGTCGGCTCTCACATGCGGTCTGTGAGTTCATAATATTTTCAGCTCTCTTGAAGGCAATACATTACGTTCTTAATGGCATAGTTTGAAATATTTAGCGAGTTAGAAAAAATCAAGATTTTTTTAATTCCCATGTATAAAAAATGGCTTCTGCCGTGATTAAGTATTGTGATGATTGTCACGGAAAGTCTGAAAATGATGGTGACATAAGAGGTTACTTGCATGGGGTGGAAGTGGTTGAAAAGCCATGTCGGTTGTGCTGTCTTCTCACACTGCGCTGTCTCCTGCAGAAATTGCACCCGCTCCCAGGGCTTCACTGGGCACATACATCTCATCCCTCCACCTGCCTGCTTGCCACATGCATTTGGGTTGTCATGGGCACTTAGAGCTCAGTATGCGCTCAACTGAATTCAGTCTTTCCCTTCTAACCGTCATTTCTTCTGGTGGTGTTCACCAGCCATACATCCCTTGTTCAAGCCAGAAATTTGAAAAGTCATCCTGGATTCCTCCTTTTCAGTGATCCCCTGGCTAGTTATTTCCCAGGTGCTGTTGCTTCTAACGGTTACATGGCTCTGAAATCCTTCCACCTTTTCTCACTCTCTTCTGTTGTCAACACTGTGTCTCATTTGGCTAACCACTCCAGCTCTTTGACTGGCTTCTTCACATCTCCTCTTGCTTTGTTCCAGTTCTTTGTACACAGTGTAGCCATAGTGATCCTGATGTCACTTCTAACTGCAAAATCATTCTATGGCTTCACTTTGCTTTTAGGATTAGTTCTTAAAACCTTAGCGTGGCCTTCATGGCGGTGTGCAATTAGGCCCTTGTGGTGTCTTTACCTCTGTGTCCATCTGCCTTCATTTTCCATCTCTGCTTCTTCCATTCTGATCTCATTTCATTTCCTCAAAACCTCTGTTTTCTTTCTTTCTTCTTGCTGTCCACTCTGTTGCTCTCTAATTCTTACTTATATTTCAGATTGTATCTTGAACCTTACCTTTTCTGGAACGCCTTTCTTGACTTCCCTCCACTTTCCCCTTGTGTCATTTCTCCTGCCTAGATTGTATCCCTTTACTCTCAGCTAGAACTCCGTTTCTTATTCCCAACACTCATCCTGCTTGTAAATATTTGACCAGTATCCCCTCTCCAAGATGATGCACACCATAAAATTAAGGATTCTGTTTGTCTTGTTTGTCACTGTGTCCCTGGTGCCTAGCATATGCCATACTCAGGTGTGTGCTAAGTAGTTGCTGAATTAATGAATTTAGGTATTTAGAAAGTTCAAATTGTATCTATAATTACCTATAATAATTGTCACATTTTTTAACTCCCCCATTCCTTACAGATTTTACTTAAAAAATACTTATTTTTAAAATGAATTTATTTTAGGATTAAGAAGAAAAAAACCTGCCATTTGCTTGTACTCTACCAGGCATCATGCTGGTCATGTGGAGTAAACTGTTTCATTTGGTTCTTACTGTTCATGTTGGGTAGTTATTCTTATCCTCGTTTTACCACTGAGGAGACAATCTCTGAGTCTGAGAGACAATCTCTTGTCTAAGCTCAGGTGGCCAAAAGTGGCAGATGTGTGGATTCACACTGAGGTCTTTCCGTTATAGAACCTGTATTCTTTTGTTGCTGCAATTACACTACCTTCTCCAATTTAATGTCCACATTAAGTAATTAACATACACATTATAGTAAATTTCTTATAATTAGCCATAATGTAAAATTTTGCTTTTAGGGCTTGGAATACTTTTCATTAATAATTAGGAATATCTCATTGACTTGAGAACTTTAACAGTGCTTGGCTCATGTGGCACAGAGTACATATTGTTATTGTTGATAATATAAGTGAAATTTGTAGGGGTTGCCTGGGAGGCTCAGTCATTAAGTGTCTGCCTTTGGCTCAGGTCATGGTCCCAGGGTCCTGGGATTGAGCCCCACATTGGGCTCCCTACTCAGCGGGAAGCCTGCTTCTCCCTCTCCAACTCCTCCTGCTTGTGTTCCCTCTCTTGCTATGTCTCTGTCTGTCAAATAAATAAAATCTTTAAAAAAAAAAGAAATTTGTACTTGAATAAATTTTAAATCCAGGGAAGAAATTGCATCACAGTGTCAAAGAAATTACTTTTAAGAGTTATTGTTCTGTAGCATTAGACTCTAAAAAGTGATTTGATTCTCTTCATCATTTTCAGGAACTATTTTTGCATATGGACAAACTGGAACAGGCAAAACTTTTACCATGGAAGGTGTTCGAGCCGTTCCTGAACTTAGAGGAATCATTCCAAATTCATTTGCTCACATATTTGGTCATATTGCAAAAGCAGAGGGTGATACAAGGTAAAAGAGAATTCTTTTGTTTTCTAATATTGAGAAGTACAAACCCAAGAAAGGCATATAGGTATAAAGCTTATAAACACATTTGAAAACTACTCTTATAAGTATTTCTCTGCTCTTTATGCTTCCTAAAATGATGTTTTATTTATAGATTTTTGGTTCGAGTGTCTTATTTGGAAATATATAATGAAGAAGTCCGTGACCTTTTGGGCAAGGATCAGACACAGAGGTTAGAGGTAAGGATAACTGAAATTGGGGTACTTTCCAAAGTAGTAGAAGTTTACTAAATTAAGGTTCTTTTTTTTAAAAAAATTAAGGTTCTTTTTGTCCAAAGGTATTTTTAATATTTTACTTATTTTTTTGACCTGGTAATATGATCATGATTCAAAATTTAAAATACTGTGAAAATTAATGCTTTGAAAAGTTGTTCCTACCCCATCTGCCCACTTTTACCCTAAGATAACCGCTTTCAGTATTCCTTCATTGTTCCTTTATGTAAGTATCAACAAATATAATTTTACTTCTACTCCATAAGTAGTTATACATGTACCTTGATCTGCACTTTTTTTATTAAAAAAGAATTTTTTTTTAAAAGATTTTATTTGTTTATTTGACACAGAGAGAGAGAGAGAGAGCACAAGCAGGGGGAGTGGTAGAGGCAGAGGGAGAAGCAGGCTCCCCGCTGAGCAGGGAGCCCGATGCAGGACTTGATCCCAGGACCCTGGGATCATGACCTAAGCCGAAGGCAGATGCTTAACCATCTGAGCCACCCAGGTGCCCCTGATCTGCACTTTTTTTTTAAATTAAAATTCTTATTCAGATAAGCGTAGAGTCATGTGGCTGTAAGAAAGAATATGGAGAGAGTTCCCTTTACATAGATGTACCTTTTACACAGTTTTCCCCAGTGGTAACATTTTACAGAGCTGTAGTAGAGTATCACAACCATGATACTGTCGTTGATACAGTCTACAGATTGTACTCACAGTGCTCCAGCTTTTCTTGTCCTCTTTGTGTTTAGATTGACAGATCCACTACCACGTTAAGGTACTAAACAGTCGTATCACAGAGATGCCTCCTGTTACCCTTTTATGACCATGTCCACGTCTAGCCAGACTGCATTGCTCTGTCACCATCCCTCACCCCTGACAATCCCTAATCTGCTTTCAAGTTCTAGAATTTTGTCTTTTCAAAAATGTCACGTAAATAGAACCGTACAATATGTAACCTTTTGGGATCAGCCTTTTTCACTTGGCATAACCCCCCTGAGATTTATCCAAGTTGTTGCATGTATTGATAGTTCATTTACTTTTTATTGCTGAGTGGCACTGCATGGTGTATACATGTAAAGTTCCACCGTTCACCTGTTGAAGGACATCTAGGCAGTTTATAGTTTTTGGCTGTTATGAATCAAGCATCTATGAACATTTGCACACAGATTTTTACATGAATGTAAGTTTTCATTTTCTGGTATAAAGGCTAAGAGTACTCCAGAATTGAATGAAGATTTATGCTTTTGTTTTATTCGAAGAGTTTTATAGTTATAGCTTTTATATTTAGATCTTTGATCCATTTTGAGTTAATTTTTGTATATGGTTGAGGTAGAGGACCAACTTCATTATTGTGCATGTGGATATCCAGTTGTCAGAGATATCAGGTCATGATCTCAGGGTCCTGGGATGGAGCCCAGCGTCAGGCTCTCTGCTCGGTGGGGAGTCTGCTTCTCCCTCTCACTCTCCCTCTGTGCTCTTTCTCTCTCTCAAATAAATAAATAAATAAAATCTTAAAAAAAAAAAGCTGCATACTGTTCTTTATAGGGACATAATTAAAATGTATTTAGCCAGCCCTCTCTTGATGAACACTTGGATTGTTTCTAATCTTTTGCTGTTACAAACAATTCTGTAGTAAGTCGTGTTGTATATATATGACTTCATACATGTGCAGGCATATCTGAGGATAAATTCCTGAAGCTGGATTGCTGGGTCAGGTGGTGAACCATTGGTAAATATTGCCAAATATTTTAGGATGTGAGACAAAAGAGGGTTAGCCTTTAAAATGTTAATACTGGAATTTTGTTTAGAATTCCATTGTCAGTAAAATAATTAAAGAATAGTGTGCATATAGTAGCTGAATAGAATACAGAATAACAGTAGCCACCTTTGTAGAATGGTGTAGAATACATGTAGAATAAGAGCAGCTACTATTATTAAGCTCTTGTAATGTGATAGTAGGCATTCAGTGCAGTAAATTGTGGTAGTAGTACATAGTTTATTTCATTTAATCTTCCTAGCAGTTCAGTTTTGTTGCTGTGAAAACCAAAACCTAGAGGGGTTTCCTGACAGTCATGTAGCAGGCGAATGGTGGTATCATCTAGAATTACAGGGATGGTTTTTGGAGTCCTTCCATCATAGCTTGCGTTCTGGCTATGATATCTTGAGCAAGTTATTTAACCTATATGAGCCTTAGTTTTGCCACATGCAAATGGAAGTAATAACAGTATCTACTTCATAGGATTATTGCCAGCATTAACAAATTAATACAAAGTGTTTAAATCAAGGCTTGACACGTAAGATAGTATTAAATAAATGTTACCCTTTTTTTTTTCCCCCCTTAGAGGGAAAGGAGAGGGAGAGAGAGAGAGAATCTTAAGCAGGCTCCATGCCCAGTGCAGAGCCCGACACGAGGCTTGATCTCAGGACCCTGAGATCATGACCTGAGCTGAAATCAAGAGTCGAATGATTAACCATCTGAGCCATCCAGGAGCCCCTACCCTTTTTAAGTTTACTATATAAGCTGAGCTTTTGGAGCAGTGTATTACAGGCTTAGGTATTATTTGTTGGACCTTAATGAAGGCTCATTCTGTAATGATGATGTATACATAGGAAATGTCAAGGTAAGTTTCTTTTTTTCTAGTTGTCATCTTTGACGTCAGTTTTGATGGATACTTTAATTCTATACTTTCACCTTTTAAAAGTTTCTTATTGCAGAAATTATTAGAATAAAAATCATTTAGAAAAAACATTTCCATTTGTATCAGTAATTACAGATCAGATTTATTCTCAGGAACATTCTCGTCAATGATTCTCAACTGTATTAGACCCAGGGCCCCATTTTTATAACATATATTTTGTAATGTCCCTTTAACTATTCTGAAATAAAATTCATAGATAATAAAATCTACCTACACACGTAATTTTTCAAGTATTTATATAGTGACCAATTATAATAGAAATGAGAACAAAGTTCTGAAAAAATAAAATGCTAGTATTTCATTATATAAATGCTTAGATGTGACAACACTCAATGACATAACGAAGTAGTCAGAGGCATAAGTAATCATTATGAATGCAACAGCTATAAATGCAGACTGTTATAGATATGCTGTCTTGGTGATCTAAATACCTTGAGTGGTGTTACTGTCAATGAATGGTTTTTTAAAATAGTGACAAGTTCTTGGTAGGGTTCTGAACAAAATAAAGTAGTAGTTCTTTCTTCAGTTTTCTGTATTTCTATTCCTTTATTATTATTGTGGAAAAGCACTTTGTTTATATATATAAAACAGAGTCAGGGTCTAGACACAGGTAATCATAAGGAATTTTTTTCACCCATGTGAATATATGCTAAGACATTCAAAATTGTGGGGGCATTTCTTTATTGGCAGACCATCCCACCCATTTCAGGATGTTTAGTGTCCGTTGCTCCTGCCTATGAATGCCACTAGTGCCCTCAAATGAACCAGAAACTCCCCCTATAAATCTCTGAAGCATTCTAGGTTGGGAGTAACTGCTCCTTTGAGATCTGTTCTTCTAGTGTTATAAACAGTATTTGTTACAGAAGTTAAATTTCTATATTTTTATGACAAAAATTACTATTTTTAAAGATTTTATTTATTCATGTGAGAGAAAGAGAGAGAGCCCGTGCCCATGAGCAGGGGGAGCAGCAGAGGGAGAAGCAGATTCCCCGCTGAGCAGGGAACCTGATGCGGGACTTGATCCCAGGACCCTGGGATCATGACCCGAGCCGAAGGCAGATGCTTAACCGACTAAGCCAGCCAGGTGCCCCTGACAAAAATTATTTGAAGCATTACCCAATTTAAAAAAAACTTTCACAGGGCGCCTGGGTGGCTCAGTCGTTAAGCGTCTGCCTTCGGCTCAGGTCATGATCCCAGGGTCCTGGGATCGAGTCCCACATCGGGCTCCCTGCTAGGCAAGAAGCCTGCTTCTCCCTCTCCCATTCCCCCTGCTTGTGTTCCTGCTATTGCTATCTCTCTCTCTGTCAAATAAATAAAATCTTTAAAAAAAAAAAAAAAACTTTCACAAATTTAGAATCACATTTGATTTCTTCATCTTTCATATCTAATCAGTTTATTTACACTTATTAATTGAATTTTGAATTAATGTCATATTGTGATTGGAAATGACCTTAGATTTTGCAGACTAATGCCTGTTAGAAGCGTGTTTCCAGTCTGCGGTGACAGTGCAGAATGTGAGAGTAAACGCTTATAGCAATTTGACATTGCCATGACATCAGATGCATGATTTTTGTATTTTTCAGAAATAGCAGTTTGGCAGATTAGAAATACACACATTGTTCTTTACCATAGATTTTCTGAGAAGCATTGATACAGACCAGTAATTTTCAAACATTTAAAAGTTTTAAAGCATTTAAATACATTCATCAAACCAGACCTTTACATGGAAGCACAGTGTCAAAACACACGAAAGTGAAGCTCTCTTTAGAATTTGTCTCAGTCTGAGGACACCCAAACTCCTACAGCAGCCTCTGCAGGGCCACCATGGGGTTCTCACGGCACATTTCGACCCCCACTGGTTTATAGAGGCCAGCCTACTCCTTTACTACTAATAAATTAGGGCATATTTATATCCCATGACAGAAAAAGAGTAGTTTTTCCTAATATATAAATATATCTTATAAATTGTTATCCAAAAAAGAACAAAAAACTCCCAAACCCCCAACTAGGTCTCAAGTCAACACCTGGAACTTGGAGCGTCTGCCCTTGTGATTTTTGTCTTGGGATTGTTTTTTAAACTTTCGTTTGTCATCTTTGTGAGGTCCTACTACCTGTGGTCACTCCACTGGCAGCCATCGACCTCAGCCTCAGCTTCACTTTACAGGCATACCTCGTCTTACAGTGCTTCGCTTTATTGCGCTTTCCAGATACCGCATTTTTTACCCTGTGTCCAGCAACCTATTGGCACCGTTTTTCAAACAGCAGTTGCTCATTTCATGTCTCTGTGTCACGTTGTGGTAATTATTGCAGTATTTCAAACTTTTTCATTGTTACTGTATTACAGTGATCTGTGATCAGTGATCTTTGGTGTTACCATTGTAATTGTTTGTGGTGTGCCACAAACCATGCCCAAATAAAACAGCAGACTTAATAAATGTGTGTGTTCTGACCGCTCCGCTGACTGCCCTTTCCCCATTTCTCTTTCTCTCCTTGGGACTCTCTATTCCCTGACAGACAGCAATACTGAAATTAGGCCAGTTAACCGCACAGTGGCCTGTAAGTGTGCAAGTGAAAGGTAGAGTCGCACGTCTCCTTAAATCAGAAGCTAGAAATGATTAAGTTTAGTGAGAAAGGCATGTGGAAAGCCAAGATAGGCTGGAAGTTAGGCCTCCTGCACCAAATAGTTAGCAACTTTTGACTGTAAAAGAAGAGTTCCTGAAGGAAATTAAAAGCACTACTCTAGTGTACACACACATGATAAGGAAGCAAACAGACTTATTACTGATGTGGAGAAAGTTTTAGTGGTTTGGACAAAAGGTCATACTAGCCACAACATTCTCCTAGCCAAAGCCTAATCCAGGGCAAGGCCCTAACTCTCTTCAATTCTGTGAAGGTCAAGAGAGGTAAGGAGGCTGTACGAGAAAAGTCTGAAACTAGCAAGGGTTAGTTCATGAGGTTTAAGGAAGCCATCTCCATAACATGAAAGTGCAAGATGAAGTAGCACCTGCTGATGTAGGAGCTGTAGCAAGTTAACCAGGAGTTCCAGCTAAGATAACTCATGAAGGCGGCTACACTAAACAGCAGATTTTCAATGCAGATCACACAGCTTTCTATTGGAAGAAGATGCTGTCTAGGACTTTGATAACTAGAGAAGTGAAGTCAGTGCCTGGCTTCAAAGCTTCAAAGGACACACTGACTCTCTTATTACAAGCTAATGCAGCTGGTGACTGTAAGTTGAAGCCAGTGCTCATTTAACACTCTGAAAACTCCTAGGGCCCTTAAGAATTATGCTAAATATACTTTGTCTTTCATCTGTAAATGGCACAACAAGGCCGGATGACAGCACGTCTGTCCACAACCTGGGTCACTGAATATTTTAAGTCCACTGTTGAGACCTCAGAGAAAAAGATTTCTGTCAGAATATTACTACTTATTGACTGCACCGGGTCACCTAAGAGCACTGATGAAGATGTACAATGAGATGAGTGTTGTTTTCATGCCTGCTAACATGACGTCCATTCTACAGCCCATGGATCAAGTCTTGTTATTGAAGAAATACATTTCCTAAGGCTATAGCTGCCATAGAGAGTTATTCCTCTAAGGGATCTGGGCAAAGTAAATTGAAAATCTTCTGGAAAGGATTCACACTTCTAGATGCCATTAAGAACATTCATGACTCATGAGAAGCAATCACAATATCAGCATTAACAAGAGTTTGGAAGAAGTCAGTTCCAACCCTCATGGATGACTGGGAGGAGTTCAAGACTTCAGTGGAGGAAGTCACTGCAGATGTGATGGAAACAGCAAGAGAACTAGGTTGAGAAGTGGAGCCTGAAGATGTGGCTGAATTGCTACAATCTCATGATAAAACCTAATGGATGAGGAGTTACTTCCTACGGATGAACAAAGAAAGTGGTTTTTTGAGATGGAATCTACTCCTGGTGAAGATGCTGTGAAGACTGTTGAAATGGCATCAAAGGGTTTGGAATATTTCATAAACTTTGTTGATAGAGCAGTGGCAGGGTTTGAGAGGAGTGGCTCCAATTTTGAAAGAAGTTCTGCTGTGGGTAAAATGCTAGCAAACAGCATCACGTTCTATGGAGAGATCATTCTTGAAAGGAAGAGTCAGTCATTGCCGCAAGCTTTGTTGTATCATTTTAGGAAACTGCCACAGCCACCCCAGCCTTCAGCTTCCTCGCCCTGACCAGTCAGCAGCCGTCAGCATTGAGATAAGACCCTCCACCAGTAAAAAAGTGTCAACTGGCTGAAAGCTCAGATGATGGTTAGCATTTTTAGCAATAAAATATTTTTTTTAAAGATTTTATTTATTTATTTGACAGAGAGAGACACATCGAGGGAGGGAACACAAGGAGGGGGAGTGGGAGAGGGAGAAGCAGGCTTCCCGCGGAGCAGGGAGTCCGACGTGGGGCTCGATCCCAGGACCCTGGGATCATGACCTGAGCTGAGGGCAGACGCTTAACGACTGAGCCACCCAGGCACCCCTAGCAATAAAATATTTCTTAATTAAGTTATATATTACTGTTTTTTAGACATAATGCTATCATACACTTAAAAGATTACAGTGTAATGTAAACGTAATTGTATATGGAGTGGGAAACCAAGAAATTCGTTTGACATGGTTTGAGTATTCGCTTTATTGTGGTGGTCTGCAACCCAACCTACAGTAGCTCTTGAGGATACATGTATTTTGTTACTTGTGGCGGTGACTTCTAGGGCCTTACAAAGTGAATTTTATATTTCTGACACTGTATTTATATATCCTTCATATTTGGTAAATAAAGTTACTCACAGAAAGGTAACATTTTTACATAGATGTCATAGATCTGTTTATTTCACTCATTTGTTTGAAATCCTCCATGATCTTCAAGTTGCTGTTAAGATAAAGACCAATAACTATGCTTAGTCTTACCTCTGGGTACCTCTCTCGCCAGATATCCCACCTATTTTACCTGTGCTTCCTACTCTTCCCAGCCAACTTGGCTTTTTTTTTAAGTGCCTGGTTTTGGCCCATTTCAGGATCCTAGCACATAATCTTTTCCTGCTACCCAAACCCGATTGGCTACCTCTTATTTCATCAAGTCTTAGCTTAAACGTCATCTTGGGGGACACCTGGGTGGCTCGGTCAGTTAGGCGTCTGCCTTCGGCTCGGGTCATGGTCCCGGGGTCTTGGGATTGAGTCCCAAGTCGGGCTCCCTGCTCCGCGGGGTGTCTGCTTCTCCCTCTGCCGCTCCCTCTGCCGCTCCCTCTGCCGCTCCCCCTGCCTGTACGTGTGCTCATTCTCTCTCTCTCTCAGAAATAAATGAATGGGGGCGCCTGGGTGGCTCAGTTGGTTAAGCGACTGCCTTCGGCTCAGGTCATGATCCTGGAGTCCCGGGATCGAGTCCCGCATCGGGCTCCCTGCTCAGCAGGGAGTCTGCTTCTCCCTCTGACCCTCCCCCCTCTCATGCTCTCTGTCTCTCATTCTCTCTCTCGCAAATAAATAAAATCTTAAAAAAAATAAAAATAAAAATAAATAAATGAATGGAATCTTTAAAAAAAATAATACACATCATCTTGGGGAAACTGTATGTCCCTACTTTACTAGCTTAGTCTCTCTATGGTGTATTCTCAATAGTGTCCTGTGTCTTTTTCCTTCGTGACATTATCCCAGTTGAAATAATTAGTGTGTGGTGTTACTCATTTGTACGTTCTCATTGTAGGTTGTCACCTGTGCAGGTGTAGAAACCACGTCTACCTTGTCCATCACTGTATCCTCACTTTTTAGCAGAGTGTCCAACACATAGTACATGTTTGATAACTGTGGTGGAATTACGGTATGTGCATAAAATCTTAGGGTCATTTTTTCTTTTCTTTTTTCTTTTTTAGGTTAAAGAAAGACCTGATGTGGGAGTTTACATCAAAGATTTATCAGCTTACGTGGTAAATAATGCTGATGATATGGATAGAATTATGACACTAGGCCACAAAAATCGTAAGTGTAGTACAGAATTGTGATTGAACGTTTGTGTATTGAGTAGGCTTTTAGAAGCAAAACTGGTTATGGCACTTTGCCCCACAGAGACTGGATTTTTAAAGTTTCTTGACAGCCCTTTCTCCTTGATTATTTACTATGTAGAGAACATACATGAATGAAAGAGATCACACATTGCCTTCTGTGCTGACCAAAATTTTGTTTCTTGGTAATACTGCTATATATTTGAAACTCATACAGCTAGTTGTCTCTTTTTAGCTATAATAATATTGGTTACATTTATTGAACACTTACTGTGTGGTAAGTGCTTGTGCTAAGTGCTTTCTTCATAAGAATGATCTTTTTAAAATTCTCAAACTGAACTACGAATGTACTAAATTCCTGTTTTGTGACTGACGAAACCGAGACTTAGTCTAAGTAACTTGTCCCAGGTTATGTACTACTTAGTAAGTGGCAGAGTGAGTATCTGAACCTAGGCCATTGGTCATCATTAACTGAGCACTTTACTGCCTCTCTTTTGTTGACAAGAAAAGCAAACCAAAATTAAATGACATTCTTTTTGTTTTTTTTATTTTTAAAAGATTATTTATTTATTTATTTATTTGACAGCGAGAGAGAGACAGCGAGAGCAGGAACACAAGCTGGGCGAGTGGGAGAGGGAGAAGCAGGCCTCCTGGCCAAGCAAGGAGCCTGATGTAGGGCTCGATCCCAGGACCCCGGCATCATGACCTGAGCCGAAGGCAGACACTTAACGACTGAGCCACCCAGGCGCCCCTAAATGATATTCTTTTTAATAAGGGTTTGAAGTTTTGTCTAAAGAATAAAAAGTTGCAGTGCTATTTAATACACAAAATGCCCCAGGCCTAATACTAGTGATGTTGCTAGCAGCAATTAGAGATCAGAGGTAAAGAACAAGAACATAGAAAGTAAGCATTTTTTTAAAAGTGTTTTTTGGCTAGACTATAAATCTAGCAAACTCGAGGAAATTAAAGAAAAAATTAAAAAATGAGTTGCATTTTTATAAACCAAGTAGTAAAGGCCAAATTGTAACAGAAAAATGAGCAAAAGATGTACATGAATATGTTATTCCCAGAACTATACACATCAACAAGCATACCACAGGATATTCAATTTGACAAGTAATTGGGAACATGGGTATTAAAACAACAGTGGGAGATATTTTACCGGTTGTTTCGGATGGAGGGATATCCAGGTTCATAAAGCTCTGAAGAGATGGGCACTGGTGATGGGAATGTCAAGTGCTTCAGCCTTTTTGAAGGGGAGTGTAACAGTATCTGCTGAAATTTTTAAAATGCATTTCTTTTGACCCAGGGTTTCTAATTTTAATATGTATTTAGATACATATCTATATATCTATATTGGTAAATATCTAGAAAAGTATCTTTAGACATAAACAATGCCTTATTGAAACATTATTTATAATAGCAAAAAGTTCGATGCAGTCTAACTATCAGTAAAACATTGGTTATATAAATTATGGCACAGAAATACTATGGACCGTAATGAAGCTATAAAAAAAAGGAGTTAAATCTACATGTAGAGACTTGAAAGATTTTCAAGATACATCGTTAAGTGAAAAGAAAGCAAATTACAGAATAGTATGTACTGCATCATCGCATTTATAGATGTGGAAAGAAGCCAAATTGTTGAACAGCTATGTATTTGGGCAGTGTGTGTGTATGTGTTTATCAACTTGCGTGTTTGTTAAACACTAGTGAAAGGACATTTAATAGTGGTTACCTTTAGGTAAGGGGAGGTAAGATTGGAGAACAGGGATATATGGAGCTTTTACTTTATGTTTTTGTATGTCTGTATTTCTGAATTTTTTTTATACCAGGAGTATATACATGTATTGCTTATTCAGTAAAAAAAAATTTTGACTTATGATTCTGTTCACAGTAGTGATCAAAACCACCCCTTAAAAACAAAACAAAACGGGGGCACCTGGGTAGCTCAGTCCTTATGCATCTGCCTTCGGCTCAGGTCATGATCCCAGAGTCCTGGGATTGAGCCCCGCATTGCATCGGGCTCCCTGCTTGGCGGGAAGCCTGCTTCTCCCTCTCCCTCTCCCCCTACTTGTGTTCCCTCTCTCGCTGTCTCTCTCTCTGTCAAATAAATAAAATCTTTAAAAACAACAACAACAACAACAACAACAAAAAACCCCACAAAAAACCTTCCATTAACAACTGAAAGTTTAATTTGGTATGTGAGATTCATTCAAGGAAAACTAAACAATTCTTTTTTTTTTTTTTTTTTTAAGATTTTATTTATTTATTTTAGAGACAGAGCACAAGAGGGGGGAGCGGGAGAGGGAGAAGCAGACTCCCTGCTGAGCAGGGAGCCAGATGCGGGACTCGATCCCGGGACTCCAGGATCATGACCTGAGCCGAAGGCAGTTGCTTAACCAACTGAGCCACCCAGGTGCCCCGAAAACTAAACAATTCTAATGAAATAAAATGAAATGAAATGAATACAAAGGCGTTTGAAGACCTAAGAGAGCAGAGGAAAATACTCTTATTTAATAGATTGAGTCTAAGAATTAGACATTTACAATATTACAAATATTCAAGTAGAAAATATCCAAGATATTACAGATACCCGAGTAGAAAAGTTCTAACATAAAAATACTAATTTTATCATATTGAAATAGAGTAAAATAACTATTCAGGGGAAAATAGCAGAGGGAGGAAATGTGACAGTAAAAGCCGCTATTTTAAATAGATGAAAAATTGGTACAAATATAAAATTAGTTCCTGTTTTGTCCAGGTGGTCATAGTATAGAAATAGTTAATATCGCACTTAAGAAAATAAGCCTTTCATCCCATGAACAAATAGGTGACCTGCTTAGCAATTAAAATGCAAATTTAAAATAGTCACTTATATTCGCATTGTGGGCACCATTGTAAATTGGCTAATATTTCTGTAGAGCAGGGTTTTTCAGCCATTAAACCATTATCATTTTCTTTAAAAAATTTTCTTTTTGAATAGGTAATCCATACACATGCTGTAAAATTCAAAAGGCACCAAAGTATACATTGAAAAAACAAGTCTTGGGGGCGCCTGGGTGGCTCAGTTGGTTAAGCGACTGCCTTTGGCTCAGGTCATGATCCTGGAGTCCCGGGATGGAGTCCCGCATAAGGCTCCCTGCTCGGCGGGGAGTCTGCTTCTCCCTCTGACCCTCCCCCCTCTCATGTGCTCTCTCTCAAATAAATAAAAATACAAATCTTCAAAAAAAAAAAAGAAAAAAGAAAAACAAGTCTTGGGGTGCCTGGGTGGCTCAGTCGTTAAGCGTCTGCCTGAATTCAGCTCAGGTCATGATCCCAGGACATGGAAATATAGGAGATAATCTTAAGTGGAAAAGCCAGAAGATAAAATAATACTCAGTATGTGTATCACTACTGATCAGATGTTATGAAGTGGTGTTAGATTTTATTTTGTTTTTTTAAAGATTTTTAAGTAATCTCTGCACCCAATGTGGGCTCAAACTTAAAACCCTGAGATCAGGAGTCACATGCTCTACTGATTGAGCCAGGCAGGCACCCCTGGATTTATTTTTTAAGTATTTTTGGAAAAAATACGTAAGTTTGTAATATGATTTAAAAGAAAATTTGTGTGGAGTCACAAATCCTTGTATTTTCTTTCACTAATTTTTGTTTTATCTTCTTCCATTGGGCTTTCCTTTATGATTGCAGTTTACATTCTAATTATCTGACTTCTAATATAACCATATGCTAATAAAGAATACCCTTTTAGTCTTCAAATTATAAAATCAGAGCTTGCATGGAGAAGTTCTGCATGAATATATAGTAAGAAGATAATTTTGACATTGGCTAAAATTAACAAAATGCTTTTCAAATACTTGGCAATTAAAAAAACTAATACATGCCTATTATAAAAAACAAAACAGACCTTTTTCTTTATTTACATAATATATTTATGTAAAATATTTATACTTACATAAATACTTGGTATATTCTGAGTGGGTGCTTTTGTTTAATAGAAATAGAGTCATACTATATATTCCTTTCTCTCTCTTTTTTTTTTAGTTCATATGTTATGGGTATCTTTCCACGTCATACATACAGATCTATTTTGTGTTTTTAAAGGACGGTTTAGTAGTCCATAGTATGACTATTTTTCTTAAGATTTTATTTATTTATTTATTTAGAGAGAGAGCATGCAAGCGGGGGTGGGGGTGGGAGAGGAAGAGGGAGGGTTCGATCTCATGACCTGAGCCAAAATCAAGAGTCAGACGCTTAACTGACTAAGCCACCCAGGTGCCCCATGACTGTTCTATAATAGATTGACCACTGTCCTTTTGGTTGTTTCTGATCTCTTGATATTGCAAACAGTGCTGTACTGAATATCCTGTATCATCTCATGCATATATGCAAGTATTTCTGTGATTTAGATTCTCGGAACGTAATAACTTTTTAGAGACAGCTGAAACAGCAATAATTTTTTAAATTATTTAACTTTTTTTTTTTAACCTAAGTTAGTTATTTTTTTAGTCACTAATACTTGGGATTGAAATTAAGTATTTTATCCTAAAATTACCTTTGTAGTATGAAACGTTACACATTCTTTTGTTATCAACATGAATTGTCAGAGAAATTTCTAATGTTAAATAAACCTATGCTTTTCTGGTTTAGCCATGCTCTCTGGCTCTTCGCTATGATGAAATTAAGTATTTTAAACCATTCTGGATATTTAATTATTTTTAAAAATACTCCCTCTTGTTAAACTTTTTAAGAATTTCCTTCCTTTCTTCAAGGTTCTGTTGGTGCAACTAATATGAATGAACATAGTTCCCGTTCCCATGCCATCTTTACAATTACTATAGAATGCAGTGAAAAAGGCGTTGATGGTAACATGCATGTCAGAATGGGGAAGCTCCATCTTGTAGATCTTGCTGTAAGTAACAAGACGCTACTCAAGGAATAACTCTTGTGATTTTTTGCATTTTATAAGTGAATAAAAATTCAAGTGAAAATGTGTGATTTACATACAGTTTTTAAGTTGTTTACTTGTGTATGTGTTTTTAACTTATTATTTATTATGGAATATTTCTAACTTCTAATGTCTACAAAAGTACTAAGAATAGTATGGTCTCCCATGTACCTGTGACCCAACTTCAATCCATTCATGGCCAGTTCTGTTTCATTTCTACCATCAGCCACTTTTTCCCTGCCTGTATTATTTTGAAGCAAATTCCAGATACCATAGCAGATTTTTTAGTGTCAAATTTTGTTTTAAACTTTCAGAGGAATATTCTGTATTTTTAATTTTAGCTTTATTTCTGTCTCTGTTTATTGCTAGGGTTCAGAAAGACAAGCAAAAACTGGAGCTACTGGACAGCGTCTAAAGGAAGCCACAAAAATCAATCTTTCGCTTTCCACCCTTGGTAATGTAATTTCTGCCTTGGTTGACGGAAAAAGCACTCATGTTCCTTATCGCAACTCTAAATTGACTCGTCTTCTTCAGGATTCCTTAGGAGGAAATTCAAAAACCATGATGGTAAGACTTAATTGTAGAATAGTTATCATCAGGAAAATTTCAGATACCTGTTTATGCCAGTAATTGCTCTGCATAACATTTTTAAAACTATTGATTATTTCACTTGTGATTTGTGGTTATTCTTTTTCAAGTACGCTGTGTATGCTAATCCATATAATGGTGTTTGGAAATCCATGTGGTTGATGCTTTCTTGTTCAAGAAAGCTAGAGGAGAACAACTATATTTCAAAAATTCTTTTTGATGTATTCATAATGGTAGTATTAATTTTAACTGCATCAAGTGTAAAATGTTTTGTATTCCTAATTCAACAGTGTGCAAATATTGGGCCAGCAGATTACAATTATGATGAAACTATCAGTACATTACGGTATGCTAACCGTGCTAAGAATATTAAAAATAAAGCTAGAATTAATGAAGACCCAAAGGATGCTTTGCTTCGCCAGTTTCAGAAAGAAATAGAGGAACTGAAAAAAAAGCTTGAAGAAGGTAACTTTTCCTCAAAATATTAATGTGAATATTGGCTGAAAATATGTTGCTTAACCACGAAGTGTTCTAATAAAAACAACTTATTAAAATTCTTTGAGCATCTAACTTTGATACTGAAAGCGATATTTCTGCAAAGTAACTTGATACATACACACTTTAGCATTTTCATATTAAGTTTAAGTATAATTATGTAATATTTGTGTATGTAATTTTAAAAAAATTCATTTAATTTAAACCTCCATCTCAATCATCTCAGCCCCCATTTCCTTTTATAGATTTCATTTGACCACTTACTAAATAATGAATTTTTTTTGTCTTTGTATAACAGCAAGTTTTACCATATATGTATTTAGGTGAAAATGACCCGGAGTTCTTTGAGAAAGATTTCAGTCACTAATATTCAAAGTAAAGAAATCTATCAGAGTCATGGGTAAACAGAATTTACTATAAGTAAAAATTTATTGTGTGACTTTGAAAATATACTTTCATGCTTAAATTTGAACATGAGATTCTGTTTGGGGAATCCTTTTTTTTTTTTTTTTTTTTAAGATTTTATTTATTTATTTGACAGAGAGACAGCGAGAGAGGGAACACAAGCAGGGGGAGTGGGAGAGGGAGAAGCAGGCTTCCCACTGAGCAGGGCGCCTGATGCGGGGCTCGATCCCAGGGCCCCGGGATCATGACCTGAGCCGAAGGCAGACGCTTAACGACTGAGCCACCCAGGCGCCCCGGGGAATCCTTTTCTAACAAGATGTTAGAAGGTTAGAAAGTCTGAAGACCTTGTTCATGAGGATGAGAAATTTACAGACTGTCTTTAAGTGCTCAGTGACTCTACACTTTCATGCTAAGAACCGATTGGCATAGGGCTCCTTTTCATACCAGGTAAACAAAAGGCTTCAGAATGGTTTTTTTTTTTTTTTACAGTTTGTGGGGAAACTGGATAGAACAGATGTGAGTTGCAGAGATGCCACCATCACAGATGTTTGGAAAGGGTACTGATTCAATAAACTTGAGTAAGATTTTTGAGGAAAAGCAGTAATTGAGCTGCCTCTTAGATAATGAAATTTGGTATTTTAAATATGACCACTAGGTGGTATTTATAGTCAATATGTTTTAAAGATTTAAAATTTCTTAGATTTGTTAACGTTCAGTTCACACCTTTATTTTGCTGCCTTTATTTTTTTACATTTTTTCATTGTGGCAAAATAAATGTAACGTAAAATTTACTACTTTTTTTTATTCTGTGGCATTAAGTATGTTAACATTGTTCTGTAACCATTACCGTCATCCATCCCTAAAACTTTTTAATCATCCTCAAATGAAGCTCTGTACCCATTAAACATTAACTCTCTATCCCCCTCTTTGCCTCAGCCCCTGGTAACCACTATTCTGTCTCTGAATTTGATTATTCTAGATAACTCATATGGGTAGAATCATATAGTACATGTGCTTTTGTGTCTGGCTTATTTACTTAGCATAATGTCTTCAAGGTTCATCCGTATCATAGCATGCGTCAGAATTTCCTTCCTTTTTAAGGCTGAATAATATCCCATTGTTTGTATATACCACATTTTGTTTATCCATTCATCTTTTGGTGGACACATGGGTTGCTTCTGCCTTTTGACTACTGTAAATAATCTGGCTATGAATGTGGGTGTACAGATCTGTGTTGAGTTCTTGCTTTCAGTTCCTTTGAGTATATACCCAGAAGTGGAATTGATCCATCATGGGGTAATGCTGACTTTATTTTTAAGACATTTCATTTCACTGATGCTTAATGACATTTGTTTTTATAATCCAGTTACAGTTGAGTGTTATGATATGGTAAATACAGTTGATCATATAAACAATAAAAATCAGGCAAAAACATTAAAAGAGTAATTTTTGAAAATTTTTATAGACTTCTAGAAAACTTGGAAGTATAGTGAGTTCCTATATACTGATCACCCAGCTTCCCCTTATGTTAACATCTTATATGACTAGAACATCTTACATTGAACATCTTACAGTTATTGGAATCAGGAGTTTTACATTGATACAGACTTATTAACTCATCTATCGATCTTATTCAGATGTTGAGTTTGCCCTCCAGTGCCCTTTTCCCTAGTCCAGGATGCAGTCTAGCATCACATACTGTATTTAGTTGTCTCCTCTAGTCTCCAGTTCCTCACTTTTCTCTGTCTTTCATGGTCTTGACACAGTAAAAGTTACATATTTGTAGAATGTTCCTCAATTTGGGTCGTCTCTAGTTCTCTCATAAGTATTCTGCAAGGTTTCTCCACTCTAAATTCTATAATTTTGTATTTTCCTTTGAACTTAAGGTGTGTCTTGTGGTGAGATACTTTGAAACTACTAAAAGGTCCTGTTTCTTATATTTTTTCCCACTAATTTGAGCATCCGTCAGGGGTTCTTGCCAGCAACAATAATTCTGTGGCATTTGCTCCTTGGTGACTTTGTCTTCTCAGCATCCTTCTAATGTTTAATGTTTGGAATTCTGTTGTAAGGGGGAGTAGTCCCTCCTCCCCCATTTGTTTATTCAATTATTTGTTTATGTCAGTATTGACTCGTGGATATTTATTTTAGTCTGTGCATTATATAATACAATAATATCATTATTTGTTTTATTGCTCAGATTGAGCTTTTGCCATAGGAGCTCCTGAATTCAGGGGTAGTTGCTATATCCTTTCAGCATACTTCCATCAGTTTTTTGATTTTTGGTTTTGAGTGCTTCTTTATTTCCAGCACCACAGATGTTTCTTTTCTTCTTCTTCTTCTTCTTCTTTTTTTTTTTTTTAAAGATTTTATTTGTCAGAGAGAGAAAGTGTACAAGCAGGGGGAGAGGCAGGCAGAGGGAGAAGCAGGCTCCCTGCTGAGCAAGAAGCCAGATGTGGAACTTGATCCCAGGACCTTGGGATCATAACCTGAGCCGAAGGCAGACGCTCAACCAACTGAGCCACCCAGGCGTCCCTTAGGCTCATTTTATACGTTCCCTACCCTGGCATAAAACCATCTATTTCTCCCTAGCTCCTTTTTAGTGGAGAATGGTATTTAGAAACTAAGACTTGGGCATTAGGTGCATTCATTACTACCAGCGTGTCATTGTTACTAGGCCTAAAGAAAATATTTTTAATGAATTCTTCCAATATGCTTATTTCTTCCTATCCATTATTTACTGGTTTAGATATTATCATTTGTGATTATTGTATATTTATTTTTCTCCCCAAATACCTGTTTTTTTACACATTTCATACACGGACAGTGTTATTTTTAAATAACTATTTTGAAGGTAATATAGTACTGATTTGCATTATTAGTTTAATTATACCCTTTGATTTTTGTTTTTAAGTTATTTATTTATTTTTTAAAGATTTTATTTATTTGCCAGAGAGAGAGAAAGTGTGAGAGCACAAGCAGGGGGAGTGGCAGGCAGAGGGAGAAGCAAGCTCCCCGCTGAGCAGGGAGTCCGATGTGGGGCTCGATCCCAGGACCCTGGGATCATGACCTGAGCCGAAGGCAGACGTTCAACCGACTGAGCCACCCAGGCGTCCCTGTTTTTTTTTTTTTTTTTTTAATTCATGAGAGACAGAGTGAGAGAGAAAGGCAGAGGGAGAAGCAGGCTCCCAAGGAGCAGGGAGCCCGATGCGGGACTCGATCCCAGGACCCTGAGATCATGACCTGAGCCGAAGGCAGACGCTTAACCATCTGAGCCACCCAGGCGCCCAGGCGTCCCTGTTTTTAAGTTATTATACTCTTTGTACAAATAAGCCCTTCTTCTTTTCTTTTGATATAGTCCTGAAAGTGGGATCACTGTGTTAGATGAGTTTTATGGTTTTTTAAAAATATGCAGGTTGAATGAATTTTTAAAAATCTTCAACAGAGGGGTGCCTGGCTGGCCTAGTTGATGGAGCATGGGACTCTTGATCTCAGGGTTGTGAGTTTGAGCCCGATGTTGGGTGTAGAGATTACTTAAAAAATATTTAAAAAATAAAATTTTATACAGAAAACTGAGGAGAAAATGCTCCCCCAAAGTGATTACTTTTTTAAAAAATTGAAATAATGACTTTAACTTGAAATTTTTATGTATACATAGAACTTTATTTAAACTAATGATTTGAAATTGTAAGTAGATCAGAATTTATTTTTGAAAGATTTTACTTATTTGAGAGAGCAAGAGAGGGAGCACAAGAAGTGGGGAGCACAAGCAGGAGGGGAGTATGAGCAGGTAGGTGCAGCAAGGCTCTGCATTTTCTCCTCAGCTGGATGTGGGGCTCCATCCCAGGACCTTGGGATCATGACCTGAGCTGAAGGCAGATGCTTAACTGACTGAGCCACCCAGGCGCCCTTTAAGTAGATCAGAATTTAACTTCTCTTTAGGAACTTTAAAATAAAGCCTCTGTGTACATTATATCTTTTCCTGAGGTTAGCATGTGATATACTGTTTAGGAATATTAAAATATGTTTTGTTTAGGGCAACAAACTTAATGGCAGGCCATAACCTGGCATAGAATATAAATTGTTTTGTAAAATTTTGTTCAAGGGGAAGAGATATCAGGCTCCGATATCAGTGGATCGGAGGAGGAGGAGGATGAAGAGGGCGAGGTTGGAGAAGATGGAGAGAAAAGGAAAAAAAGAAGGGGTAAGTTCTTTTTAGTGTTCTAGAAATTAACTGGGATTGCTACCTAAATATGGTTTAACATTCATCTGAGTGCATGCCTTTTCTTTTGCCATTTTTAGTTATGGTAGCAATTCACACAGAGGAAATATGCCATATACATGATTAACTTTGCCTTATTTTTGTCTCCTATGCTGATCTCCTACTTACAGTTGAATCATAATGCCATATGTTCTTTTACAGTTTAGAATTGTAAAAATCTGTGACAGTGGTTATACCATGTAAAGATTTCATTCAGGGTCTTAATTTTATGTGAGGACTTGGATTTGTGTTGGGAACCTAAAATTTTTTTAGGAAGTCAGGATAATGTGGCGTTTTTCTCAAGCATGGTTAGGCTTTAGAAGTCACTGAATTTTTATTTATTTTTTTTTTTTAAGATTTTTTTTTTTGTTATTTATTTATTTGAGACAGAGAGAATGAGATACAGAGAGCATGAGAGGGAGGAGGGTCAGAGGGAGAAGCAGACTCCCCGCCGAGCAGGGAGCCCGATGCGGGACTCGATCCAGGGACTCCAGGATCATGACCTGAGCCGAAGGCAGTCGCTTAACCAACTGAGCCACCCAGGCGCCCCATAGAAGTCACTGAATTTTTAAATGATGAATTTGTATGAGGGTTCAGTTTTTTTAATTTAATACTTTGCTTTATAAAATGTACTTTCATTCTTACCCTTTTATGGGGCGTTTGTTGCCAAGTGTGAAGTAAGTTTGTATTTATTGTGATAAAGATATAGATAACAGGCAAAAGAGAGAGACATATTATAATGGCCCACTTTTCAAACGTTTTTGCTCTTAATGTTTATTTGTTTCAGAACTCTCTTCCATTAACGTGGATCATTAATGTGTGGATCATTGTTTTCAAGCTGGTGCATATTTTGCTTGTCTTATTAAAATGATCTTGCTGAAAATAAACCCAGGAGTCCCAAATTTTAAAACCAAAGGTTCTGTAACTTCAAAAGACAGGAAGAGCATGATTTAGAGGAAGAGCATGATTTAGAGTAGAACTATAGTCTACTGGCCCACCACCTGTTTTTATAAAGAAAATTTTATTAAACATCCATGCTCATTTGTTTGTAGATGGTGTACAGCTGCTTTCCGATGAGGCTGTATGGCCCACAAAGCCTAAAGCACTTACTATCTGTCCCTTAACAGAAAATGCTTGCTGACCCCTTATTTAGATAAATGGTTTTCTGTTCATACCTATTTTTTCATAGACTGTTCATAGCTAAAGCAGATCATAGATTTGTTAAAAATAAAATTTAAAATAGAAAAAAAAGCTATTGCTTAATACGTTAAAATATTTATTAGTAGGTTACCTTCCTTCCAGGCTTAGAAATTTTAAAATTTTTAGTGAGCCTTTCACAGTTTTGCCATGAAACCTGAAACATATGTAATTATATCCAGTTGCTTGATGTTTTGGTGGAGAGTAAAATTGGAGACAAGCCAAGCTATCTGTGATGAAGGGTAACTCATCATTCCTATAGTTTTAATTGTGCATAACTTTAAATTTAAAACTCACTTCCTGTAGCTTACCAGGTAAATAGTTTAAATAGACTTAAACGTCACCAAATGCCTTGTTTTTTATTCCTGTCATTCCAAGCCTCTTGAGTTACTGCGTTGTAAGTGGGCAGTGGGGTTTGCCCACCGTAGACGCTTAAAGGAACCCAGTTTCTTTTTTTTAAAGATTTTATTTATTTATTTGACAGAGAGAGAGACAGTGAGAGAGGGAACACAAGCAGGGGGAGTGGGAGAGGGAGAAGCAGGCTTCCTGCCGAGCAGGGAGCCCGATGCGGGGCTCGATCCCAGGACCCTGAGATCATGACCTGAGCCGAAGGCAGTCGCTTAACCAACTGAGCCACCCAGGCGCCCCAGGAATGCAGTTTCTAACTGCCCCGTTTGGCTTTGTAACGAGAGAACATTGGGTAGTCTACAAAGACTGGTATTAAGGGAAAGTACATTTTGGTTCTTTAATGCAAAGCGTGATTTTTCTTTAAAATTCTCTCTGTGGAACTGAATTTTCCTGTGTGTATGTGTTCATTTTCTTGTCTCCTCTTCCTTTGGCTCCCGTCGGGCTCACTTCCTTGTCTTCCAGGCAGTAGCAGCGGCAGTAGCTCAGACTCTACATGCTCTGTCATAGAGAAGCCTCTGGATAAGTCCTTGCCCAGTGAGTGCTAGCTCTTACATTCTCTCACGGAGCTTTGGCTTTCCCATCACCCATGGGCTTCATTTCAGAAATGCTGCGCTGCTCCCCGTCATTACTTAAAGAGTACATGTTGGACTTCTTAGCAGAACAAAGCATGTGATGATTTCCCCCTTCCTCATTGCTTCCAGTTAACTGTAACTGTTAAAACGTGTGCTTAACGCTTATGTGTGAGACAATGGAAGAGAGATTCGTGCTTTTGCAATTGAGATAATGTAAAGAGAGCTAGTAAGCTGTCTGAAAGAATAATTCTTATGGTTCCTTTTTATGTTTCAGGATAAACTTCCAATCCTAGTCAGTATAAGGGACGTGCAGTAATGAAGCCTGAATTTCTAAAAGTACCAATTACATTTGGCAACACACCAATGCCCATTATAACATGTCTTAAGTTATAAAGATTTTATGCTTCGGTGTCCTACTCTTAGGGGTAGCTTAAGATTGAAAGCTCCTAAAGTTTGAAGCACGTAAAGATACATTGGATAGTCTTTTATTTCAAATGGCCACTTTCCTCTGTTTCTCAACTACCTGCTTGATTTTAAGAAACTTTCTAAGCTATGATTAGAGAATTCAGATCCACAAGAAGTTAATGCAGGATCTGTCTAGACGTATTTCAGTCATAAAGGCTTTTTCTTAAACCTTAAATCAGTTGAAAAGTATTACTAATTTTATTTATATTTTTAGAAGAAAAGGGAATTGATTTTTTTTCTACTAGATTGCAGCTTACTGCCTTTTAAAGCATTATCTGTGTACTTAACTTTTCTAAAACTAGTAACAAACACATTTGGTTATTCTTACGCATTTAGCTTTCTAGAGGAAGAATTCCAAGAATATTAGGAATCATTTTCTGTCTTGACAATTCGTACATTTTACCAAAACAATTAATTTTATAGGACAATTTATGAAATACAAGAAATTGCTTTAGAAACCATATAGAGGTATTATTATGGTCAGATATGAGAAAATACCTGAGTAGCATTATAATTTAAGTTTCGGTTTTAAAATTTACCTTAATCTTTGAAGAGTAGTTATATGAAAGTATGTTATGAAATGAGTTGTACTTGGTTCAATTCATGGAGTTTTGGTTACTGTTTGTGTACCTAGCACATAACATTAAGTTCTTCTGTTGTGATGTGGGCATATTGGTGAAGTGGAAAAATGGTTTTCCCAGCATGTGGTTGCTGTGTGTAACTTGTACGTACCTTCCCTTTTAAAAATATGAATGGCTTTTTTTTAAGGTGTTCTTTGCTTGAGTCATCAGTTGATCATTTACCTCAATGGGATTATAATTACCCTTAACCATCTACTAATGGATTGAATGCAAGTTCGTTAGTATACAGGTGTACTTCACTTTATGCAATTAATTTTTTTTCTGAAAAAATTGCTTATAAATCACATTAGAAAATCAAATCTGTTGGGAGAACTTGCTGTCCTTAACATTTCTTTATTAAATCCTTTTGTTAATCAAATTATCACTGCAGATTACTATAATCCAATTTATCTCTTTAGTTGATTGAGGTTTTTGTGTTGGATTTTCTTAAAGGGGAGGCACACCTGTATGGGATCTTTATATTAGAACATTGAATTGGGAAATTTTGGAAATTGACAGTGCAAATTTTGCTACTTTTAACTTACTGATTTTTCAAATTGACATAATTTTCTGTTTTGTCCTTTTACGTTACTTCCCAGATCTTAGCAGTTTCCCAATTCCATGTGTACCTAATATTAGTATAACCTCTTGGGGCTGAACTGTTATATTTGCAGAAGTCTGGGAGTCATTGTAAGCTCTTGAGATTGATTTGAATTGTAATCTTAGTCTAAATGTTATTTGCTTTAATTACATCTCTGATTGTGTTGAATATGTTTTTCTTTTTACATAAAGCTGCTCTTTTTCAGTTTTGATGATTTATTTCTATATTTATACTATAAATAAATGCTGTTAAACATTTTTCTTTGTTTTACAAAGGAAATAATGTTTTTCTTTTTTTCCTCTTCATCTCTGTGCATATGCTTCCTGTCTACGATTTGCTTACTACTCTTACTGAAAGATCAAGCAGGTTGGTGTGATTGATTTGCACCCCACATGGTACAATTATTTAAACTATAAAGAACTTTGTTATTTAACTACATTACATTTTTTAAATTTAATAGTTTTTTTCAAGGTAAGTATCTGTCTTTTGTATTTCAAAAAATCTTTCAACATAAGCTCTTTTTTTTTTTTTTAACTTTTTCTCTTAAAAAAAAAAATTCATTTCAGTTTTTGTTCAGGAAGATATTAGGAACATTCTTGTTTCCAAACTATGTTTTTAGAAGAACAATTCAGAAGTATTAGATTGACAGTGACAACCATACTGGATTCTCTAGACCTAATTGACAAAATAGACAAATATAACACCAGAACCAGATGACATGATCTTTTTTCCTAAGTTTTTAAAGACCCGTTAAAGCAAATTTTGGTAATACAAATTTAAATGATTTTCACTTTCAAGCTTTTTTTTTTTTTTTTTTTAAAGCAAGGAGTCAAATGCCTGGTTACTTATGTCCATAGGTGCTCATGTAATGAAAATAAAATTAATTCAGTTAAGTCTTCCCAAAATTCTTCCCTTTCACTTTATCTTGCCGAAGTTCATTTTGGCAGTTTTGGTTGGAACACATGGCAAAGAGCAACTAAAAGTATTACTACTCCTGTTTGGCTTAATTAAATACTGTATGACATCACCATTTTTTTTTAAGATTTGTTTACCTGAAATTTTGTGTTGAATTGTATCATGCAGTATTAGAAGAAGGATTTTTGGTTGGTTTGGTTAAGATTTTTAGAAAATCTTAAAAAAAAAACAATCTAAAAGTGATTTTTAGTGATGTCATGATTTTAAGTGCCTGGTTAGGAAAGTTGGAATATATTCACACTTAGCCTAATATATTATTTGGAGAGAAATACAGTGATTTATCTGAATAATATTGGCTAAAAATTATGTTACTTAAATATCAAACTTTTGAAACTGAACCTAGCTATAAATGCATGGTCATCTCTATGAGAATGTTGTAAGAGCACAGTAAGATTTTTGCTGCTAAAGCATAAGTTGGAAAATACTACCTGAATGGTTTTTAGTAACTAATGCAATTCAGGCCTAGTAGTAATTCATCAACAGGTTGTGCTTTTGTATTTCTACATGTAATATCTTTTTAATTTACTGCCTCTTAATGGGGTTGGAAACTGTAAGTTTTTAACTTACAGTTAACCAAACAATTAGAACCCTACATGCTTAAAAATTAATGTGCATATGTTTATCAGATCATTTCCACTATACTGTTAGTATCCATGTCTTCAGAGGTTTTTTTATCTTAACATACTTGCTGTTTTTTCTTTAGATATTTGTAATTCTGAGGTAGAAAGTAAGTTATAATTTTTTAATGCATGCACTTTATTTATTTTTAAAGATTTTATTTTTACATAGTCCCTATACCCAACGTGGGGTTCAAACTCACAACCCCAAGATCAAGAGTTGGATGCTCTACCAGCTACAGCAGCCAGGCACCCTCTGCATGCACTTAACTTTATACTTGAATCTACACTTTCCCCCCTCAAATTTCTCAGAAATAGTACTACTGAGTAGAATCCTTTCTAGGAGTTCACTCTGAACAGGAATTAGATTACTTTTTAAAATTATTTTTTTAACAGCATAAATCAGAACATTCAATATGGGTGACTGTGCCAAAGAAGCCAACATATTCAGGTCTACATCCTGACTTTTGGAATGCAATGAATCACACCACACCAAAGCATGAATTTGGATCAGTGCTCTTATTTACTCTTTTATTTAACTGACTTGTTTTGTGGCTGAAGTTCACTTTGGACTTTTATTTCTATAGAAGGGAAGGGTAATGTATTTTAAACCCTTGGGTATTTTGTTTTTTTTTTTTTAAATATAATTGTATCCTAAAGATTTGAAGTCTATGAATAATTCTTCATCTCATAGTTCCTGAAAGTATATATTCAGATATATATCTGCATCATCATTATTTTTCAGTTCTCTTTCCTTGTTAGCAGGAGGGGCTAGCTTTTGGGTGGAGGCATTAACAGTTTATAAACTCCTCTGGTTTACATTCTTCTGTGGTCCTTTGGGAAGGAAGTTAAGAATGACAGAAAGCTTTCAGGAGAGCCTCACACCAGTTCTACGAAAAGTTTGATTGTTTTTCTAAAGGAAAGTGTGTTTCAAAGAAATGGTATTACCAGAAATGAATTCTATTTGATTCAGTTTCATAACCAGTTTAATAACGTAGTTTTTATTTTCTCTTTTTGATTTCTCATTTTAATTTTATGATTTTCAAATTCATTTAATAAGCTTTTATTGAACATCTGTTGTGTGTATATGAAACACTCTACTGGGCACTATAGTCAAAATAATCAGTTGGAAGCTGTATTTCCAGCTTTATTATTTGGTAGTATTTCTACTTATATTTGATACTTGGCATATTTAAAATGGCTTAGGTTTAGGATCCTGAGTTTGACATAGTAACGAGCTATTTTAGTTGCTCATTTAAGATATGATGATAGATCATGGTAGCTCAGCAACTTTATGTAAAATGCCTGGTTAATTATAATATAACCATTATATGATTAGGATAAAACTTCATCCTTTAAGGTATACTAGGTATGAGATGAAATACTTCCAAATTATTAGACATAAATTTTAGAAAAACTCTGAAGATACATATTAGAAACTTGCTGTTTGCCTGACACTTTTATCTGTGCAACTTATGTCTATATGTGACTTCTGTTTATTCATTTATTTTAGTAAGTTTTGGAGAGGTATTTTGGGAGGCCACTTGATTTTGTACCTAGTTATCAGAAAAAAGTAACTAAATAATTATACTGCTTTTTTGAACAGATATCTTATTTGGGGACCCATAGGTCCTTTGGTTTTTTAAATTTATTTGGCTTTCCTTTATTAACCTTTCTCTTTTTTTTTTCCTACTTACCTGTTTTGCTTCTCTTTCACATACTTTTGTTCTTAGTTATCATCGCACAATTACACAACATTTTGTTTAGCAATTAGTTAAAAAGTTATTCTAGGAACATAATAAATAGAAATAAAATATTTATTTGATTTCCTTAAAATGTTGTATTTTGTATTATTGAGGAATGTATCTTTTATAATTGAAGATAATTTACACAAATCTGAAAAATTGGCTCCAAAGTGATTGTTGGAATTAAATGACTCATATAGGCAAAAAGAAAGTATCCCCAGATAAGATGGTTGAAATGCAAGCAAAAATTGATGAGGAGAGAAAAGCGCTTGAAACAAAGCTTGATATGGAAGAAGAAGAAAGAAACAAGGCTAGAGCTGAATTAGAGAAACGGGAGAAAGATCTTCTTAAGGCCCAGTGAGTATTACTTAATTGAGATGGATTCGTGATTTAAATTTCTGGTATTTTTCATAGGATATATAAGAAAGAAAATTGAATAGTAGTTAAAGGCTTGATTTTTGTCTCTCAAATAGCTTTTTGATAGAGGGTTTTGTTGTATGTGTTCTATATCCAAAAATTACATCTGTTTTTATTATTTCATCTCTATGTAGGAGGAAAAATTATCAGTGAACTTGGATGTTATAGATTAAATCATAAGTTAATTTATACTGCCCTGTGATATAATTTGATAGAGGTGTTACATAATTATATCCCAATTTTAAAATTTTGCCTCCAGATACCTGTAAAGTTTTGGGAAATGATATTGGTAGAATAGTAGATAATTGTTGGATATTCTCATTTTTAATCAACAGACAAGAACATCAGTCTTTGCTAGAGAAATTATCTGCACTGGAGAAGAAGGTAATTGTGGGTGGTGTTGATTTGTTGGCAAAAGCTGAGGAACAAGAGAAACTTCTTGAAGAATCTAATATGGAACTGGAAGAACGGAGGAAAAGAGCAGAGCAACTTCGCAGAGAACTTGAAGAAAAAGAGGTAATGTGACTTTCTGGTTTTGGTTGACACTTTGCCTTAAGTATTTAAGTCCTCTAGTGAAAAGCTTTATATCTATCATCTTTAATTAATTAAGTGTAGTGGACACACAGTGTTACACTAGTTTCAGATGTACAACATAGAGTGATTAAACTTCTCTATATGTTATTCTGTGCTCACCACAAGTGTAGCTGTCCTCTGTCACCGTATAATCTTATTACAGTACGATTGACTATGTTCCCTATGCTGTACCTTTCATCCCCATGACTTATTCCGTAACCAAAGGCCTGTACCTCCACTCCACTTCACCCATTTTCCTGTCTCCTCCCAGGCCCAACCATCAGTTTGTTTTCTGTAGTGATGGGTCTGTTTCTGCTTTTTGTTTGTCTGCTTGTTCATTTGTTTCGTCTTTTAGATTGCACATATAAGTGAAATCGTGTGGTGTTTATCTTATATCTATAATCTTAATGAAATTTTAAAGCAGATCTGTGAATTGCTTTGAAAGATAATAGTTGCTAAACATTTTTATCATTTGTTAAAAAATTAAATTTTTGATTTAATGAAGAAAATTATTCCAAAGTTTATCAATTTTTGTTGTAGCAAGAACGCTTGGATATTGAAGAAAAATATACCAGCTTGCAAGAGGAAGCACAAGGAAAAACCAAGAAATTGAAGAAAGTTTGGACTATGCTGATGGCTGCCAAATCAGAGGTTGGTCTCCTAGAAATTACCTCCAAAGGTAGCTCTGAATTAAAAAAAAAAAAATTCTTTGAGTAAGTATGATTAAGAATCCTAAAGAGATCTTAATGTATGCTTACAATTTTAAAGAAATAACATTTTCTCCTTTGTGTGCAATTTCAAATTTTAGCTATTAAGCTGTATTGTATATTTCCAACCTTAATAACATGGAAATAGTGATGGATAGTGTCATTCTGTCCATTGTTTGTTGAAGGAATTGAGTAAGCTCTTATAGGATTTCTTAGGCCAGTGCCTTTATCAGTTGAAATTGTTTTATATTTAAAATCTTGTTTGCCCTTAATATTTTTATTGATTTTTTGGTAGATGGCTGATCTCCAACAGGAGCACCAGAGGGAAATTGAAGGCCTACTGGAGAATATTCGACAGCTTAGCCGGGAGCTCCGGCTTCAGATGCTTATCATTGATAACTTCATACCTCAAGATTATCAGGTAAGAGGGAAGTTCTCTGTTCTAGATATTATATCACTGGCTGGGGTGAAGAAATAAGGAATGTAAATTATAATTTAATTGATGGTAAATATCTGCATTTCAGTTATTGACAGTAAAATTTTCTTGAACTAATGCCATCACATTTCACTTCAGCTGTTAACTTTTCTTAATACATAATTCTGTGAGTATGTAAGTATCTAAGAATTTCTCAGCCCTTTGGCGGAACCTAGATTTATATAATTGCATTCAGAATCAAGGTATAGGTCCTAGTTATACATTCAATATAATTAATCCTATAAATAGAATAAACAGAACTCCTTTGCTAATTTTTCTCCCTGCTTATGGATACCAACTGTGTGTGTGTGTGTGTGTGTGTATGTATGGCGTAGTGTGGTGTATATGATAAAATAAACATAACATGAAATTTACCTTTTTAAACTATTTTTAAGAATACAGTTCAGGGGTGCCTGGGTGGCTCAGTTAAGCCTCCGACTCTTGATTTCAGCTCAGGCATGATCTCAGAGTCGTGAGTTTGAGCCCTGCGTCCAGCTCTGTGCTTAGAGGGGAGTCTGCTTGATATTCTCTTTCTCCCTCTGCCCTTCCCTCCTTTCTCTTTTCTCTCTCTCCAAAATAAATAAATTTTGAAAGGGAAAAAAAAAAAGAATACAGTTCAGTGACATTGAGTACATTCACAGCATGTTGCAATCATCCCTGCTATCCATCTCCAGGTGGATGCTGATTCTTAATTCTAGTATAACTTTAAAATCTCAGCCTTTCTTTTTCTTTACTCAAAATTTCTATTTTTCTAGTACATTTTAGTAAACCTTAACATACTGATTTTTCAAAAAATGTGAGTATATAAAGATTTTTTTCTGAAAATAGGCCTTAATATTTTTTTCCTTTGGACCTCAGGTGCACAGAATTAATTATTGGTTCATGGTACATTCTTCTTATTGGTCTTTGGATGACCTGCCTTTATTTAGTTGGGGTTAGTTTTGTTTGTTTGTTTGTTTTGGTTATTTTGTAGTGAACTTGTCATCAATAACAAAAGCTAATACCACAACAGTAACCTACTTCTAACCAAATGGTTTTCCTCTTCCCTCTTCCATCCCTTTGCCTCTTCCAACTCAAGGTAACCATCATCCTGAATCCCATGTTTTTCATGTTCTTTCCTTTCTTTTTATGGAAGAATATAGTTTACTTGCATTTACATGTATTCTTTCAAAGTCTGTATTTTTAAATATATAAAAAAGTTATAATGCAGTATATAATGTTTTGAGGCATCTTTTTTTTACTTAATAAGATTTTAGTTTTGTGAATATTTTCCAGTATTTCAAATGTTATTAAATATTAAAAGTAGACCATCTTTGATTCTTAAAAGGAAATGATTGAAAACTATGTCCATTGGAATGAAGACATAGGAGAATGGCAGCTAGTGAGTATTATCTGCATCCTTCCATGAAATACTTATGGAGTGTTTCCTATAGACTGGATCTGTGCTGGCTGTGAGGGGAGAAAGATGGTCCAGAGAATGAATCAGATGAGAATCCACTAGGGTGGATAAGATGTTTTCCTAATTAACTATATCATAGCACACAGACTTTTCAGGGGAAATGGTGTAGTTTGGGGCTTCATAGGACTGTATGATCTGTAAATCCCTTTTTTTTTTTCAGCATTCAAATTTTGAGCATGTTTTATGAGTGTAACATCAGTATATCTCATAGTAATTTGCCTTATTTATAGTACTAATTGCTAATTAAGACATTTTTCCTCCCTCCCCGTTTTTTCCTTTTTTGAGAAATGTGTTGCCTACACAGGAAATAACATGAGGAAGCAGACTCCAGCTCCTGATAAAAAAGAGAAAGATGTAAGAGTGTTTTTTTTTTTTTTTTGTAACTACAGTTCCTTTATTAGGAATTGGGTTACTAAATTCTGTTATCAATATGATATAAATTAATCAGCTCTGCTGAAAAATAGGCAGATCTCTTGGGAAGAGAAGCCCCAGGAGGGGTGATAGAGGACCTTTCTGTTCTCAGTCATGAGGGCAGGCTTATGCTTTGTACGACACGAGGGGCATGGCGGCTTCTTCAGAGCACTCTTTGCCCCCTCTCCAGGCTATGGGGGGATAGAGACCAGAATGGGTCTGTACTTCGCGAACTAGACCTAGACTTGGGTCAGCAAGAGCAGCAGTTGCAGGGAAAACAGCAGCAGTCCCCCTTTCCTGTAAAGGAATTTATAGTGTGTTGGGGCTTCTTATTTACCATCCCTTGGTGAATATATCTGAGACAAATGGCATTAGAAGAAGATATCCTTAGACATTTCTTTGGTTTTGTGTTCTGCAGGTTTTTTCTAGGAGTTTATTCAGTTTTTTACATCTTCCCTCAATATCTGGTTTAAATCCTTCCTATAAGAGTGTCTTGTGTTTGTTCCCTTTACTTAGCCCTTTGAAGTGGACCTTTCCCACGTGTATCTTGCCTACACTGAGGAGAGCCTCCGGCAGTCCTTGATGAAATTAGAGAGGCCACGGACTTCGAAGGGGAAAGCAAGGCCTAAGACAGGGCGAAGGTAAGGACTGCCTTTCAGTACTAGGAAATAAAGGCAGCAGGATATTCTAATTAGACACATTTAGAGGAAATTTAGTTGTAATAAGTATTTTAGCTGTATTAAAAAGATGCATTTTAGATGTATTTAAGTAAATATTAGCCCTTATGTAGTTATGATTTGAGTAAGTGAGAACTAAAGAATTAAGTCTTCCAACCTCTTTAGCCCTCCTCAGTAACAGAGTTTATTTTTAATTTACTTTGTTCTATCCAAATGTATTAGAAGTCATCTGTTATCTTAATCCCTTAATTCTTAATAGTAATTCTTCTAGTGAGATGCTGATTCATTTGCCTGGTCGACTCCCAAGGTCTTGTATTTGCTGCCTTGCTTTTCTATCATAAACTTTGCCCCAACAACCTTGACTTTCTCAGTCACCAGTTAAAGAAAACTTGTCTGACCATCTTTCCCTCTCCTTTGAGTACTGGTTTTGACTGTTGAGTAGTCTATATGTATCATAACAAGCCCAGGGAAATCAGGATGGAGCTTATTTCTTCTCTCCCTTCCCTACATCAAGTACTACTCTGCTTATTTAAACCGATTGTAATACTTGGGGCTCCTGAAATGATAGGAAATAATAAGCTTATTTTTCTCCCTACTTTGAGTATAGAGACTTCTGAGTTACATGTAAGATAAAGTTGTATGGTTTTAATATTTTTGTGTTACATAATATCATAGATATAGCCTAACATTTATAAATTTGGTATAGTTGAACGCAGGAGGAATCAGTAGCATTTTAAAAGTATACGAGTTTTTACCTTTTTTAGCATTTAGATTCCAGTTGTTAAAAACTTTTTGTATGTCAACAGAAGCCATGTGCATAATATTTAGTGAATGAAGAAGTCAAAGAAACACAAATCCCATTAGATCTTTTGTTTTTCCATTTTTTAATAGAGATATTTTCCTCTTAACTCTGCAGTTGATAAGAAAAATTATAGTGAAGGGTGATGATAAGCGGTAAGGCAGTTGGCCTCAGTGTAGGAGAAAAATAAACAGTGGCTGGGACTGGGGCAAAGTGGAGAGTGGTCTGTCTGGAGTAAGTGGCTACTACCCCTGTTCCTAGTTAGTTTGGGGAATAAAGGGCCCATTGCTGCTGGATCTTCTCGTTTCAAAGGAGGAGCCAAAATCCAGATTATTTACACGACATCTCACAGTTTTTGTCACTTTTTTTTTTTTTAACCATAAGGACCTAAAACAAACAATTTGATAAGGTATGTGGTTACAGTTTTCAGAATACTCACTTAAAAATATTTATTTTGTGGTTTAACATAAAAAAAGTTCATTTGAGCCTACATTCTCTGTGTACCAAAATTAGCCTTCTGTATTATGAAAATAATAGATGGCCATAAACATAGGTAAATATACATAACATAAGGTTTATTGATACTGCGTTACTTTACCTGATAATGTTCAATGGGATATCCTTATTAGAAATGCATAGGTCAATGTGCCAAGCAAAATTCCAGTGAACACAGTACGTTCGTGTAGCATTTCCATTGGTCCATTGTCTGTAAGGTGTTGCTTCAGATGATTTGTGTCTCCTTTTTTCACTGAGTGAACCTGTACCTTCAGCATGCCCCAGAACAGATAATCAAGGGGTTCAGGTCTGACAAGCATGCAGCCCACGTGGCCTAGCCTATTTAGTCCAGCTTTAGAAGTTTTCATCCACTCAACCCCTTACATTCTGGTTGGGGGCGTGGAGTGCCGTGCTCTCGCTCCTACTTGAGGCAGCTTCCCCTGGCCTAAAAAGGTGGGCTTTAATTGATCTCTTAACATAGACCTGTCAAACGTTGGCCTGTTTCTAGACCTTATGGCCACCCTGTATTACCTGCTTCCTAATGTAAAGTGTTTGCATTCAGTCTTCTAGGAAAGCATTCATGTTTTCTTTTTCTCTCCTCCAAACAGAAAGCGTTCTGCAAAGCCTGAAACTGTACTTGACTCTTTACTTCAGTAAATGTTACAGACTTAAAGTCACAATAAAAATTAGTGATATTCTCATGCCTGGACAAAATCTTTACTTAAAACACTGAAGACTATTCTGTAATTTCAAATAATGGAAGCTGTAAGTTGTGGAGTAAGACTGGAACTAATGAATTGCCTAATAAGTCTTAGTCAATATAAATATTAATGTCATATTAAAATTGTACAACTGGTAGTTCTTCAAATTGTCATATTACGCTCCAGTTTATACTGTGAAGGGAAGTTGGGGGAGCAGCTCATATTATAGAGAGTCGCAGTTTAAATGTATACGTAAATCTGCTAGTGATTTATTCAACTGCTGTAATGATTAGGTAACTAGATAGTCAAAATAGAAGAAAAACGTAAGTCCTGTTTTGCACACAGAAAGTAGCAGATCTCATTGTCCTGTGTTGTGCTGTCATATATGAATGTGTGGGCTACATATCGAAGACGACATTCGATCCTAACACCCGCGTGGCCTGTTTAAAAATGTTCTAATTTTTATACTAACATTGTGTTTTAAGTATAAGATAACTCATGTTACTGATCTTTAGAAAAATTTATAATTCAACAGTCTTTAGAAGTATACATGTTTAAAATACAAAAGTTGGAAATATGTTTCTTCTGGACCTCTCGACCTTTTTTGCCACTTCAAGTCAAATGCACTATTTTTGTTCTGGTTTTGTGTTCTCTTGAAGCATTGAATTTGTATGTAGATAGAAAGGAGTCACAGTTGCAGAAAATTAAGAAGCTAGTATTGATCACTGATCTTTGCCCATATGTGTATATTTTCTAAAATTCACTTTGAAGTGTGACTAATGGATGCTTGCTTTCCTGTGTCTGAGTTCTAATTGTGATGGAAATTGCTCTGTATCTCCCAACTGAGAAAGGTCTCCATTCTCCACAAAATGCAACCAAAGCAGAAAATATGTGTCTTTTAATTCTTTGGCTTTAAAACACTTTGTTTTGCTTTTATTAATATTTTATAAAAAGA
Source organism: Neomonachus schauinslandi (assembly GCF_002201575.2). NCBI lineage: Eukaryota > Metazoa > Chordata > Mammalia > Carnivora > Phocidae > Neomonachus > Neomonachus schauinslandi. The sequence continues at coordinate 24,304,581 of NC_058409.1, read as the reverse complement.
AAATATTTTTCCCTTAATTTCTTTTATTGACAACTCCCAGTTAGACCATATTCCTCTAAAAATAAGACATTTTATTTTATAGTAAATAAGTTGTAGTAGAATTGTTCTTATGTTGGCTGCTTACAAGATTTTAAATTTTTTGTAAGTCAAGCTACTCCTGAACCACTTAATATTTTATCTTTTATGATTTTAAAATTATGTAATCAGCCCTGAAGTCCATTGGTTGCAAGTTTGAGACTTCATAAATAAGTATTTACTAAGTGAACAGTATTTTAATAAGTTTGGTTAAATATTGGTTTGTAGTTACAAAGCTGTATATGGAGTGGGGGTGAGCGAAGGTGGCGGACTTGTGAGGTGGTGGTAAAAATGTGTCCCTAAATTTAAAGTACATTCCAAAGGTGGTGTACTAAATGTCCTGTGTATAGTGAATATTTTCTAGTTAATAAGAATTGCATTTAACTGGCAGCATTTTCTTTGTAATGTGTAAGATAGTTAGAAGTTTATGACTTCTGTGGGGCATTGTTTAGGTACTGTGAAGACTAGAGGTAAATTTGTGTCTTGTAAAAGCTTGGTGTGCACAGAATATCTTGGCAATTGTAGATGCACATTTAACTGTTAGTATTTGCTCTAGAAATGTCTTCATTTTACCAGTAGAAAAAAACAGATGCAGACTTCTTTTTAAAAGTCCTTATCTCTAGCCTTTAGCCATCCAGTTAATAGGAAAGGAATAACTTTATTTTTTATTTATTTTATTTTATTTTTGAGTTGACACCGTGCGTGTTCCATAAGTTTCAGGTGGACAACATGATTCACCTGCTCTGTTACGCTGTGCTCACCACAAGTGTAGCTCCCCATCTGTCACCAGGCAGCACTCTTAAAATATCGTTGACTGTATTCCCTTTGCTGTGGGAAAGGAATAACTTTAGCATTAAGCTTATTTAAAACATAGGACATTTAAGCCAGTATGTTAGATTTATTTTTCTATTCCACTTTCGCTGCAGTAACAAAAAGAAATCTGTAAAAAGTCAAAACATTGAGGAATTTACAAAACAGGCCACTTTAGTAGTTATTATTTTTTTTAAAGCATTTACATTAGAACTGATTATACCAGATGTACATTAGATATTCATTTTATGAAATAGCAAAATAAGATATTCAAGCCAGGCTTGAATATCCATATGAAAACATGGATACTGACTTTAGAGTTATTCATTTAGCTTTAATCATAGCAATTCTGTGGTTTCTTCACGTGTACTGTGTCTTTGTCCATAAAATGAAATATTTTGTAACTTCAGTGTTAATTTCGTGAAAGGATATAGATGAAGAAACCTCATTATTTGAAATAAATAGGCAAATTTAAAATGAGTGTCACAGGGGCGCCTGGGTGGCTCAGTTGTTAAGCGTCTGCCTTTGGCTCAGGTCATGATCCCAGGGTCCTGGGATCGAGCCCCACATCGGGCTCCCTGCTCAGCAGGAAGCCTGCTTCTCTCTCTCCCACTCCGCCTGCTTGTGTTCCCTCTCTTGCTGTGTCTCTCTATGTCAAATTAAAAAAAAAAAAAAAAATCTTAAAATGAGTGTCACATATAAATAGGTTGTCGAGTATTTTCTCTTTAATTTAAAAAAGTGTTTATTTATTAAAAGATACTTTGGTAGAATGTATGTTCTTTAATAAACCCTGTTTTAAAATCTCAATTATATATACTAATAATTAAGATATTAAAATATAGTAGTACCCCCCCATTTTTGTTTAGATTCTTGTAAAATATAAGCTTAACCAAGGTATAGGGGGGTGGCTTGCATCTTTGTGTTTATCTGGCAAGTAGAGTCCATTTGACAAGGTATGTCCTCTTTTTTTCTGGGGGAAGGGGACCTTTTTTGCAGCAAGAAATTTAAGGTTACTTTGGGGGAGGGGGTCAGTACTACTTCATCTGTAACATGTTTTTTTAAAAGTTATGATTATGGATTTTGGGTTGTTGTTTTCAGTCTTTTAAAAATATCTTTCCCCTTAACTCTTATATTAAGGGAAGTCCCTCTTTCCTACAGGGCTCTGAATTAAGGAATGGGTAGAGTTTACATTTAAGCACGCTAGTGTCTGCCCAATTTCTTAATGTATACATTTGTTTTCCTTTTTAGTGATTCTTTGTTCTTAAAATGCTAGAAGAAAACATAGATCTTCCTAGTGCCTTTGAACTTATACTGTAGTTTGATTAATTTAAATCATTAATAACTTCAGTAGGATTACTACAATACTGTATACTGGCCAAAATTGCAAATCTTATAATGAGTTTGTTGCATTAATTTCAAAAGCCACACCTTCATTGTATTTTATGTATAAATTGTATTTGTTCAAGTTGTATATATTGATATTGTATGTATACATGCAGCATGGTTAAGTTAGAAATAAAAATCTTTACCTAATACCTGTAGTGGTGGTCTGCTTCTTTCCCGAACTGTCTTGTGTTTACGTCCATCCTGATATTAGTAGGTATGGTCTTTGTGCTTGGCATCTCAATTTTGTATAGTTGAGAGAGCCCAGTGTCATTTTACACCCAAAATATTTCATGTTGTGAGTCTTGAAACAGAAATCATCATGAAACATAAACCTGGGAGAAAGGTTTTAAAATGTGCTTCTGGGGCGCCTGGGTGGCTCAGTCGTTAAGCGTCTGCCTTTGGCTCAGGTCATGATCCCAGGGTGCTGGGATTGAGCCCCCCATCGGGCTCCCTGCTCGGCAGGAAGCCTGCTTCTCCCTCTCCCAGTCCCCCTGCTTGTGTTCCCTCTCTCGCTGTCTCTCTCTCTCTGTTGAAAAATAAATAAAATCTTAAAAAAAAAAAAATGAAATAAAATAAAATAAAATAAAATTCTGGGCACCTGGGTGGGTCAGTTGGTTAAGCGTCTGCCTTCAGCTCAGGTCGTGATCCTGGGGTCCTGGATCAGTGGGGAATCTGCTTCTCCCTCTCCCTCTGCCCTCCACTCATGCTTGCTCTCTCTCTCTCTGTCTCTCTCTAGGGCTCTGTCTCTCAAACAAATAAAATCTTTAAAAAATAAAAAGGTAAAATGCGCTTCTAATTGATAACATTTGGGGGGGGGGCTCCTGGGTAGCTCATTCAATTAAGTGTCCCACTCTTGATTTTGGCTCAGGTCATAATCTCAAGGTCGTGAGATTGAGCCCTGTTGGGCTCTGTGCTGGGCGTGAAGCCTGCTTAAAATTCTCTTTCCTTCTCCTCTGCCCCGCCCCCCACCCTGCACTCTTTCTCTCTTAAAAACAAACAAACAAACTTGTTTTTACCAAAAATACTTTTATCCAAATTTTGTTATCCTTTTTCACTTGGTATTTGAGAACAGAATCTTCAAGAGGTGCATATGTAAAATGTATCTGACTAAAAGGTAAAAGACATTTCTTAGTGCTAAGGTACCATGATCTCTTTAAAAAATTTTTAATGAGCTTAATCTGCAAGACAAAACATTGCTTGAATTCTTGTTAATCATGTGTTCTTGTAACAGACGTTTATTAATTAGCAGGCTTTGCACTGGGTGGCCTTACGTAAGTCACGGCAGGCAATGAGAAGTTTTGATTCGTCAGCAAGTCTCAGAGGACTTAAACGTGCTTTGTGCAAAGGAGACTCCTCTGGCCCTTGCTGGGCTCGCTCTCTTCCTTTTCCCAACTGCTAACTTAGGTCACACTCCTACAGTGTGTGGAACACTAAAACAAGATGAAAGACCTGCCATGGTCTAAGCAAGAGAATGAATAGTGCTGCCTTTGCATCCTCTGCCCATCTTCCCCAGTTGAGTTTTGGAGCTGCGACGCTTTCACCAAAGCCATACCACTAAGATGCACCTGCTACCGCCCGCCCATGTTGTCAGGATGCTGCTGAGGACATTGTCTGTCCTAAGGAAGACCCTCCAGAAATCTCTTTTAAAAAGCCAAGTACAAAAACAAAACAAAGCAAAAAACATAGCCAAGGACCAGCCTAGGGGACCACAGTTAGCCAGGGCTTGCCAGAGCAGTCCTGAAGCCACAGCCTAAACTTCAAGTGAGTTGGAGGAGCCTCTAAACACATTTGTTACAACAGTAGCTGAATGTCTCATTCTTAGGCTGTTTCATTTGCAAAACAAATTAGGTCTTCAGTCCTCCTTCGGAAGTTGAACAAATGTGTGGGAAAATGATTATGAAGAGGCTACTTCAAAAAGAACCTGTTTCCTCTCAGCATTTATCTTGGGCTTCCTGTGACCCAATCTTCAAGTTACTTTTATCAACGTTATCAGAACATCACTTTTTGTCTTACCCAAACACGTTTATGGCTCTGACTAAAGAATATGACAGATCACACGTTCTTCCACACCTGCTCCCCTCCCCCACCCCTTTTCAGAGGGCTGGGGAAATTTTAGTTTTTAATCAAAGGCTTTATTTCTCCAGTGGTACAGAGGAATTTAACTGGGACTTTACAATTGCATAAAATATTTCTCGGAGTTGATGCTAATCTTAGTGAGAGGATATTGCCTAACCCAACCTAAAAGTACCAGAGTCATTACAGAAATATTATGTTGGCCTTGATTTCTACTCCATCACGAACTGTGCCACTCCGTCACTGGTGTCTTCTGTATTTACTGTGTGCCCACGCGGTACTGTGTGGAAGGTCTTTGCGATGCTCCAGCCTCCCCCAGGAGGGAGAGGTGACCCTGGAAATGAGAATGGCAGCTCAGCATGTCGAGGGCTGTCATTCAGGAGTGGAAATGGTGAGCGGCCAGTCCTGGTGTTCTTCCCGAGCAGCTGAGATGGTATCTAGCACATACCTACCTGACCACAAGGTCAGAAGAGGCTTCTTCCCAGGGAAAGTGCTTTTGAAGATGTCACAACAAGTCGGGTAAAGCGTCCCCGGCAGCAGGAGTAATACGGATCTGGCTGCCGGGGGCACGGGTAGGATGCTGGACGTAGGGCAGAAGGCCATCTGCACCGATGAGCCTGAAAAGGAAAGCGATAGGCCAGTAGGGAGTGGGAAGCCACAGAGGGATTTTAAGTGGGTCCCTCACGTCGTTTGTGTTTCAGAGAAAGCACCTGTGGAAAGGTGGTGAAGGGCTAGCTAGCCGGGGGCTGGGACAACAGGTGGCGTGCACACCTGGGCCCCGGAGGCTCGCTCGGTCCTGAGCCACAGGAGCCCAGCGCCCTGGAACTCCAGCTGGAGCTGAGGAATTGAACCAAGGAATCAGCTCCAGGAGCAGAGCACGTGCGTGCCTTGCTCTCCGTGGAAGCCGGTAGGAGCTGAGGGGCCCCGCCTGCGCGCTGTTAGGCCGGGGTGCGCTGCGCTGCGGGAGAGTGGTGCGTGCTGCCCTCTGCGCTGCAGTGGCCCACTCTCAGGTGACTTGGGCACCCCGACAGGCCCACCGAGATGACATGTGGGGGCGGGTCACTGGCGTGGACCAGCCAGTAGCAACAGGAGCCCCTCCCCCCATGCTTCAATAAAAGACATTCAACCATAGATTTGAGTGAAACATGTTTTCTTTCGTTCATTTATTCAGTAAGTGTTTTCTTAGCTACTAATGCCGGAGATAACAATACATTCATCGGCAAAAGGGTGTAGATGGCTGATGGCCGGGAGGGAGCGGTTGAGACTCTGTCGTGTGTCGCTCGGGTCAGGCAGAGGCACGTCTGTCCCCTTCCCCCTGAAGCGTTGGCTGCTGCTCACTTTCCTAAGTGAATGAGTTTAAATGACAACTGTCTCACCTTTCACTTAATCCCCGTTTCTTCACTTATTCTTTTTATGTGTGTCCTCAGCTCATATGCTCTCGCTCTCAGGGTAAACTCAAGGGCTCATTATTGGGTGTTTCCATGCAGAGCCCAGAACCACCCATCCGGAAGTAAATAGAAATGTTAGTTGCATCTTAACCATCGAAACTAAGTTTATGACAGGCCTGCCTGGAGCCCACCTGTCCTTCCGATGGCCCCTTCTAAATCTTTCTTCCCAACAATCTTTCCTCTTACCATCCTGGCCTCGTACACAAATAAAACCCACAACTCATATCCTGTGGCAGACTACAGCTCACATTAGCCATTGAATGCAAATGAGTCTCAATCAAAGAAGAAAGGAAACTAAAGTTTTCAGCACGGCCTTAGAAGGCTCCATGACTCTCTTAGTTACTTGCTGCCCTTGGCATGCTGGTATTTTATGTGGGCAGGGTGAAACTGGCTGTGGTCAGGGTGAGACTTTAAGCTTTTGATTTGTTCCCTTATTTTGAAAGGGTTAAAAAGATGTTACATGTTTTGGTATAATTTTAGTACTAGTATTAATTTTTGTCACATACGTGTAAGCGAGGATGAAACGCGAGTGCTCATTCACTGTTACTAGATCCATATTCTTGCAGAGAGCATGGCTTCAAAAGGCAAGTTTCAACAACTTGCCACTGTTTTTGTTTACCCTTTTAATTGAAAAAAATAACAGCTTTATTAAGATACATACTGTAAGTATATTCATATACTATCAAATTCATCTTTCTCAAGTATACAATTCAGTAGTTTTTAGTATATGCACAGAGTTACACAGCTGTTACCACTGTCTACTATGAGAACATTTTCCTCTCTCCTAAAAGAAGCCCTGTGTTCATTAGGAGTCGCTCCCTATTGCTCCAGCCCCCCAGCCCCTGGCAACCAGTATTCTACTTTTTACCTGTGTTGTTTTTCCTCCAAATTTTTATTTAAATTACAGTTAGCATATAGTGTAATATGGTTCCAGGAGTACAGCTTAGTGATTCATCACTTACAGCACGCGGTGCTCATCACAACGAGTGCCCTCCTCAATGCCCATCACCCATCTGGTCCACTCCCCACTCCCAGCCCCTCCATCAACCCTCAGTTTGTTCTCTGTAGTTAAGAGTCTCTTATGAGTTGCTTCCCTCTTTTTTTCCCTTCCCTTATGTTCATCTGTTTTGTTTCCTAAATTCCACATATGAGTAAAATCGTATGGTATTTTTCTTTCTCTGACTGACTTACTTTGCTTAGCATAATACACTCTAGCTCCAACCACATCATTGCAAATGGCAAGATTTCATTCTTTTTGATGGCTGAGTAATATTCCATTACACACACACACACACACACACACACCATCTTTATCCATTCATCAGTCGATGGAAACTGGGCTTTTCCCATAGCTTGGCTACTGTCGATCCACTTTTGCCCTCTGTTGATTTACCTCTTCTGGACATTTCATATAAATGGAATCATACCATATATAGCCTTTTTAAAAAAATATTTGTTTATTTAATTGACAGACACAGCGAGAGAGGGAACACAAGCAGGGGGAGTGGGAGAGGGAGAAGCAGGCTTCCTGCTGAGCAGGGAACCCGATGTGGGGCTCGATCCCAGGACCCCGGGATCATGACCTGAGCTGAAGGCAGACGCGTAATGACTGAGCCACCCAGGCGCCCCCGTATATAGTCTTCTGTGTCTGACTTCTTTCACTTAGCCTAGTGTTTGCAAGATTCATCCATACTGTAGTGTATATCAGTACTTCCTTTCTTTTTACTGCCAAGTAGTATTTTGTTGCACAGGAATACCGTAGTTTGTTTATTCTTTGATCAGTTGATTGACATTTGGGTTGTTTCTACTTTTTTGCTATTATGGATAATGCTGTGATGAGCGTTGGTGTAGAGATTTTTGTGTGGACATGTTTCAGTTTTCTTGGGTAGATACCTAGGATTAAAATTGCTGGGTCGTATAGTAACTGTGTTTAACCTTTTGAGAAACTGTCCCACTGTTTTCTGAAGTGGTTGTACCATTTCCCTATCACACTGGCGATATATGAGAGTTCCAATTTTTCCACATCTTTGCCAATATTTGTTATTGTCTGTCTTTTTAACTTTAGTTCTTTAGTTTTTAAAAACATTTTCTCATTTATGCACATGGTCACAGACTTAACATGGAAAGCCAACAGTCTTCTGTCTTGCTTTCACCGGTCCTTATTCCAAGTCCTATTCCCAACAAACCACCTTCCCTTTTTTGTTTCTAGTTTTTATGGTGGCTACTAGCATAATTCCAAAACAAAGATTTCTCAATTCACGGGCGCCTGGGTGGCTCAGATGGTTAAGCGTCTGCCTTCGGCTCAGGTCATGATCCCAGGGTCCTGGGATCGAGTCCCACATCGGGCTCCCTGCTCCTTGGGAGCCTGCTTCTCCCTCTGCCTCTCTCTCTGTCTCTCATGAATAAATAAATAAAAATCTTTTAAAAAAAAAAAAGATTTCTCAATTCACTCACTATGGGTTTTTCCCCCCACTTTTTAATTTTTTTTAATTTTAATTTTTTTTAAAGATTTTATTTATTTTTTAGAGAGCAAGCGAGAGAGAAACAGCATGAGAGGGGAGAGGGTCAGAGGGAGAAGCAGGCTCCCCGCTGAGCCGGGAGCCCGGTGTGGGACTCGATCCCAGGACCCTGGGATCATGACCTGAGCTGAAGGCAGACGCTTAACCATCTGAGCCACCCAGGCGCCCTTTCCCCCCACTTTTTAAATGAAAACTTAAAAACGTGCATAAAAGCAGAGTAGGACAGTTAGCTCCCATGTTCCCATCCCCAGCTACAGCATCATCTAATGACCACTCTTGCCAACTAGTTTTTGATTCTCCAGCGTTGGATAGTATGTGTTAATTTCCCTATTGAAAAGTGAGGGTTTACCTCATTTATCCTACCCCTTCCAAATTTTTTTATAGTAAATTATTTGTAGGCCTTGTATTACCTGTGTAGTTTTGAATACTTAAATCTCTCGTTCTTATTCCATCATCCTTAGACAGTATTAGTCAACTAATCCCTTCCCCAAGTGAGCTGGGGGTATTAGTGCCCTACCTTTCTTCCCTTCTGCTTTTATCTCTCAACCATTTTCAGCTGTACTTTTTTTTTTTTAAGCCTTTTGATTTTTTTTTATTACCCAAAAAAGCTTTATTTATTTATTTATTTTTAAAAGATTTTATTTATTTGACAGAGAGAGCACAAGCAGACGGGGAGAGAGGGAGAAGCAGACTCCCTGCTGAGCAGGGAGCCCGATGTGGGACTTGATCCCAGGACCCTGGGATCATGACCTGGGCCGAAGGCAGCCGCTTAACCGACTGAGCCACCCAGGCATCCCGCTTTATTGTTTTAATTTAGCTTTCTGACTCTGTGCTTGTGCCTTCCTCACTTTGACAACGATTTTCTGCTCCTCGATAAGTAAAGCACACTTGATCAACACCCATGGAACCACCATAGGCCCTGCTGACGTGCTTATTTCATTTCAGACAATCTCATGGGGACTTTAGGTCTCACCGCTCAAGCTCCTCAAAGTTGGCCTGGGCCCACACCGCATGCGGATGTTGGTGCTTTCCCAACCTTCTTGGTATAAAGGTAAACGATTCAATTACCAGGGGTTCGGGACAGCCTAGTTTTGGTAGAGGCTGTACTGCGGGACAGCCGAGGCTGGCCTGTCAAACGCTGGACCGTTCTGGACGCTTACGGGCCCCGTCCCCGGAAGAGGCAGCTCTACCTTTTGTATCGTCAGGTTGGTAGCACTCACAGTCTGTTCTCTAATTACAACTAAGTCGTGCGTGCTTTGTTGGTTGGTTGGTTCTAAGACTTGAACATCAAGGGAATTTACATTATCAGGACTTTAAATATTGTTCAGGGCAGAGCCATGTAGTGTGCTGGAGTTCCAACCCCCCCCCCCGGCGCCCCCTACCCGACTCAGTGTGACAGCTGTGGGCCAGGGGGAGGATTGTCTAAGCATCCAGTTAACACCTTTTTTTATTCAGGATTAGTTGGTGGTTAGTAGTACTCATGGACCCACTCTGCACGCTCTCCTATCATGTACATCTTGCGTGGGCCTTGTATTCTTTAATCATTTTGTGCCTTACATCCCCCTCTGGAAGGGACCTCCTTGAGAGGGGAACCGTTTTTCTTCTTTTACTTCTGTACCAATTTTAGTCTCTTAGTAAATTAAATTGGTTTCCCTAAAAGTTGTCCAGTAAATATAGCCAGTGCTATTGAAGTGACACCATGCTGTTAGATTCTGCATATACTTTATTTTATAATGTTATAAATATATAAATATTTTTAAAATAAAGCTATTAAAAACTCATAAATTAAAATATTCAGCTTCAATGCCTGTAGTATTTCCTTTGCATGATCGCTTTTAGCCTTTCCAAGAAGTCTTTCAGTGTACTCTTCTTGACTTCATTCACCGAACAGGTCTGCAAAAGACATATTTCATTAGCTTGCATTGCTGAGTCACTGAGTCTGTCTTTCATGCCTGCCCACTTGAGTCAGGCCTCCTCTGGCACACGCCACCTGAACAGTTCTTTCCAAACAGGGCCTCCGGTCTAGTCTGATTGGGAGTCTGTCTCTGCCACGAGGCCAGCACGGTTTGCTGGTCTTCTGTGCATGCTAATAAACTCCTAGAAATGGTTACTAACTGTGTACCTCCGGGGGGAGCCGCAGACTCTGGAGAGGTGTGCCATAGCTAGGTGCCGCTTAGGGGTGTAACATGCGGGGGAGGCTCAGACCTGCCTGCTGCCATACTGGGCCTTCTGCGTGGCCACCTGGACTGCGGAGAGAGAGGTTCGTTCCATTCACCCCCTGCCCACAAACAGCAACCCCCCAGCTTGACAGCACCTCGGGTGGAAAGAATTTCAGGTACCTACCCCAGGTCACTGCTTCAGTCTGGACCTCAGCTCTGTCAACTTATTAATTACATTGCTTAGGACAAACTGCTTCATTTATAAAAGCTACAGTTTCCTCCCTTGATAAATGGGGACAATTGTGCCTGCTTTATAGGATAATTAAAAGGATTAAAACAGAGAACAAGTGTAGTGTCAGCTCCCTTATTCCTTTACCTTCCCTTAAAAATCAGGTGACATGCCCAGCAAGGGGATGACTGTCCCCAGTTCCTCCACTTGACACTAGATAACATCTATTCTGGGCTCTTCCTCTTTCCCACACTATCAATTCTCCCCTCTCCGCTGGATCATTCCTGCTGGTGTATTAACATACTGGATATATGCCCCACCTCAAAAGAACTTCCCTTACTCACTTGTACCCTTCGTCTCTTGTTCCATTTCTCTGCAGTCTAATAGCAAAACACCTCAAAAGAGTTTCCTGTACTCACTGCCCTCCGGCATTCTCTGTGGAACCCACTCCAGTCAGGCTCTCATTCCAGATCCAGTGGCCATTCTCATCTTCATCTGACTTGACCTTCCGGTACGTTTGACACATTGGATCTCTCCTTATTAAGAGTTTCTTCACTTGCTATCTGGGGCACCACACATTCTTTGGTTTCCTCCTACTTCACTGGCTACTTCTCAGTCTCTTTTGCTGGACCTCTTTTCCTGACCTCTGTGAGAGTGCTTCTGGGCTCAGTCCTTGGATCTCTCTATGTCATTCAGATCTAGGACTTTCAATAACATCTTTCTGAGGACTCTTCATTTTATATCACGAGTTCTGACCTCTCCCTTTGCAAAGCCTCAGACTTTTCCTACAATTTCAGCATCTCCACTTGGCTATCCAAGAGGTACCTCAAATTTAGTATTGATAAATGGAACTCTTAATCATGTGCTCAACCTCCAGCCTTGCTTTGTGCCCAGTTTTCTAGGCACCAACCATCTCCCAAAAGACTCAGGCTAGGAACCAAGAGGCCATCTTTTACTCATTCCCTCATCCCTCACAGTGGGTCTTCTGGCTCTATTTTTAGTTATATCCCAAATCTAACAACCTCTATTGCTCCCAGTCTGTTGAAACCACTATTACCTCCAACCTGGATTACTGTGATGGCCTCCCAGTAGGGCAGCTTGTTTCCCTGCTTAGCCCTCGTCAGTTTATTTACCACACAGCAGCCAGAGTGATCATTTTAAATCATGTAGTCTCTGTTCCGCTCAAAACCCTGTGGGTGAATCCTGCCATACTTGGGGTAGAATCCAGAGACCATGTGTGATCTACTAAAAATCCCCTTTGCTCAATCTGATCCAGCCACCCTGGCTTTCCTACTGATCTTTGAACACGTGAACCTCATTTCTACCTCAGGGCCTTTGCACAGCTATTTCCTCTGCCTGGAATGTTCTTTCCCCAGTTAGTCATATAGCCTGCTCCTTCACTTAATTCAAATATTTGCTCAGATGATGTCACCAACTATCAGCCCTTTCCCTCATGACCCCTATATTCTTTATTCCTTTATTTTTCTTCATAGCACTTATCACTACTGGACATAATATTACATGTTTGTTTGCTTTTCTGACTCCCCCACTAGAGCATTCTGTGAGAGCAGGCACTGTATCCCCAGTGCCTAGAACAGCACCTTGCACTCATAGAGCCTCAACAAATATTTGCTAAGTGAATGAATGGGTTGATTAATCAAGGGTATTACGACTCTTAAGGAGGAATGGTTAGGAGTCAGGTTGCTATCCGTCAGGAGCCAAGTGGTCGGCATGATCCAGCTTACCATGTTTGCCATTTTCCTGAGGTTCCTGTGAAGTCCTCTGAGGAGTCTGTTGGAGCAATTGTGCGTAGAGAGCTGCTGAAGCACAGTTGTGGCTCTGCAGATTTCTTTTTCAGTTGTGTTCTAGAAAGAGAAATGCCACAGTTAGCCATGCGCTACCTCTGTTTTGAACATGGGAGAGACAGTTTTCCTTGTGATTGCTTCTTTTCAGGAGGACAAGTGGAGAAAGTGAGTTTGCTCAACTCTGGATCAGGTATTCAGATATTCCTTTCATGTGAATGAAGGCTGCTGGTCCCAATAAACAACCTCTGCCAATTACCTACAAATGCAGCAAACTTCTCTTTTCCCTTGGATAATTTTGCTGAAAGGCTACCTGAGTAAAGACACTCAGCTAAGTAAATGACAGAGTGGGGATTTGAGTCTAGAGCCATCTGTCTCTACCCGTGATCTATGTCCGTTTCTCTCCACCATGCAAGCCTACATGAGCTTGTCGTCAGATTGTGCTCTGTCTCATTGCTGTAAGATTTTAAAGTCCAGGTTTCCCTGGAAATCCTACAAGCTTGTTGAATAAATGACTGCCTATCCTGTGGCCGGGACACTGGTGCTTTGGGCCGCACTCTCCATTTAGCCCACCCCCTGAGAGATGGCAGTGTGTGCAAAGCTCAGGGTCCATGTGAGGAGATGAGACATCTGCCCATGTAGCTGGAGAGGTGTGCCAAGATCACCGCTAGGCGAGAGATCAGAGGGAGCTTCTGGGAGAGGGTGCAATTGAGCTGGGCTGTGGACACAGCTTCTGGAAGAGGCCGTTGGCCTAGGAGGTGAAGCGCCAGAATCTCCGGGGAATGCTGCAGCCCAAATGCGGGTCTGGCCACATGGCTCTTCCTGGGGACGTGTGGGCCTTAGATGAGGGAATGCACAGGTGGGAAAATAGCTCTTTTTGGGAACCTGGCAGAGGGATCGTGACTCTGTCTGAATCAGGCCTGGTATGTCTTCTCACTTTGCAGTGAAGAATGAAAGCATGGAGTGTGGAGAGCAGTCTTAGCTTGAGCCTGATCCAGCTCAGATCAAGCTGTCTCCAGCCTTTGCGAGGACATGCGTTAGTCCCTTGCCACCCAAAGTGTGGTCCAGGAAGCAGCAGCATGGACATCACCTGGGAGCTTGTTAGAAATGCAGAACCGCATGCCTGCCCCCAGAAATCCTGAATCACAATGTACATTAATGTAAACCACCAGGGGATTTAGATGAGAAGTACTGTCAGGGCAGTTTTTAAAGTTCTTGCATATTTTTTCTGATTATTAAGGTAATACATGTTTACTGTAAAGGTAATATATATTCAGCAAAAATGCATTCACTCAATCCCACCAGCCAGAGATAACTGTGGATATCTTGATAAATATCTTCCCATTTTTAAAAATACTTTTTAAAAAATGGGGACCAACTGTTGATACTGTTTTGTAGCCTTTTTACACAATACATAGTACAAGCGTTAAGTCATTCAGTAGTATATAAGAACATGGGGTTGAGAGCTGCATGGAAGCCTACAGCATATTTGTACCATAATCGGGTAATACCCTACCATTGCAGTTTTTTGCTTCTGTAAAATAAAGTGGCATTGAGTCATCTGTGTAAATCTTTGTGTTCATCTCTTATTTCTTTAGGCTGAATTCTAAAAGTGCATTTCATATTTTAGGGTTTTTCCAGGAAGATCTAGACCCAGACTCAGGTACTAGAACCCTAGGCTACAAAAGCTTCCCCGTTGCCCTGTGGGCCTTGATGGCCCGTTGGCAAGGCCTTTCTTTGGAAGGACATGCACTTAATGAACCGGCCAAGAGCCCTCCTGGGCTCTGACTGTAGTTGGAAATTTGAGAGCAACACCAGTATCTCTGGGCTGTGAGAGTCAAGAAACCCCCATCAGTCTCCGTATCTCTGGAGGCTTAGTGGGGAAGCAGAGGCGGGGAAGCCAAGGGGAAGGCACACGTTAGCTGTGTGTGTACATCTAGGCAGACAGCTGTGCCGCTGGGGAGAGAACAGTGAGGTTCAAGAAGACCAAAAAGAGAAGAGCCCCTTCGCTTATCTTTTTTCATCACAATCTCGTGAGACTTTTCTAAAACTTTAGCTTGGAGCCTAGAAATTAAACCGCCTCAGTTTTGAGTATATGGCTTGTAATACAGGAAAACACCCTCTAGATAGATTCTTGAAAGCGTTTTCTAAAGGCAGTTAGGATAAAATAGGAATTGAAAAGAGTTTGAATCAAATGGAGAAACTTCAAAAGAACTAATTCTCGAGGCAGTTTTCATGAAGACCTTAAAGTTTTAGTTCTATTGGAATTGCAGCTACAGGATCCTACCCCGTACCGACGGCTGGCGTCTGCTTGTCCAGGTTTTGCCGCGTGAGGGTGTCGTGCGTAGCTCAGGGGGCACACTCCGACAGCCTAGTGGACCTTGCAGTTTAGGACTGCTCAGGAAAAGAGACTGAAAAGGGGAGCTTAGGCCTATGCTAGAAAGAAGCCCAGCACTCATGGGAACATCGGCAAAGGGTGGAACACCATCTAGGGCTGCTTCTGTGGCGGAGACGCTGTTCGATTTCTAACATGGTTCTTGACTAGCTTCATATTGGGCCCTAAACATCTAGTCCTCGTTGTCTTGTACTCATTATCCCCAACTCGGCCCAAATTTAGTGAGCCAGTGCTATACATGAGAAAGTCTTTTAGTTCTACTTAAAAAAAAAAAAAAAGGATTTGAGAGTTGGTGTAGAACTCTGAGGAATCATGGACTTGAGCTCTCTTTGGAAAGGAGGAAATACTTCCCACTAATGGTCTACCCAAGAAATCCATCACGGACCAGCCAGCTTGCTTGTTTTCCACTTTGCTCTTTCTCAGACCACCTTAGTTTCAGAGATACTGGGCAGGCATTGCCTGTGAAGTCCAGGACTCAGATCCGCACTGTCCTTCCAGCAACCGCCAAGAACAGGATCCCACCCGACTTGGAGATAATAGAATTCTTGATCCCCCAAAGAAAGAAAATTGATAACCAAAGTCTTGGATTTTGGAAAGGTGTCCTTCTTTGGGGACACAAAGAAGTAACTTTTCCTGCCACATACCACCTTGGTGGGTTTTTAAAATAACAGCCTTTCCTTATCCTGTAATATCTGTAATATTCCTTATTCTGTAATATCTTTGCTTATTCTGTAATATCTGTAATATCTTGGAGGAAAAGAAAAAATGGAAGAAGGAGATTGGTGTAATCCAGGAGGAATAGAAGCAGTTGGAGGAAGGCCTGTGAGACAGGCAGGAGTGAGGGAAGATGGTGGGGACTCGCTTCAGCAGACGTCTACCCAGGTGAGGGGCCGTGTGATAACTGATGAAGAGAATGGCCACGAACAGCAGAAAGGTGGTGCGACCCGGCCTGCGCCTCGGCAAGGATGAGACTGGCCTGGTCATCTAGAGCTGGCCCAGACTGGAATCACAGAGAGTTGGATCTTTTCCAGCTACCGGCCCCTCCTTCTTAGAATTACTGCTCCTCTGTAACCAGTTTTTGCCTTTAACCAAGAGTTATATCATTTTACAGTAACACTTTCCACTAAGTCAAGAATTGGATTCCAACCAACTTTCAAAATCACTTTCATATCTTCACATGTGGAAACCGAGGCACAAGGAGATATGGACAGTGGCCAAAGGCCACATCGCTAGTTAACGGTAAAACCGTGGCTAATGCTACAGGCTGTGTCACTTCGAGACGCTCGGCACTTTGGGGCCCAGCCCTTGGCTTTGATGGAACCCTCTCGGCAGCGTGGCGCCATCTGGGGAACCCAGGGCACAGCCCAGGTGGGACTCCTGGCTGTTTCTTATGTATATAAAATGTTAATAGATGATATTTATATATTATATACTTCTATGTGTATATAAGATCTCCAAGTCCTTCCAGCCTCCTGATGGACAGAGTCTGAAACAGGATGAGATTCTAAAGGACAAAATTACGTGATATATAGTATTAAAGAATATGATACATTATGCATTAATATTACATCATATATATTGATTATGTTACGATATTATGTAGTATTGTCTATCAGATTCCTGAACTAATGTGTAATGAGATGAGATGGTCCAGACAAAGCCCGAGGAGCAGTTTTCCTCACAAAGCAGGACGGGGGTGTTCTGTGGCCCGGCCTTTGGGGTGTCGCTGTGCTAACCTGCGCAGCTACCCTCCCGGCCACCCCGTCCCCTCTAGGCCGCGTGGAAAGCAGGCGGTTAGGAGACCATTGGCAAATTGAAGCTTTGGGTTTTTCATTCTCAGTCTTGTGTTTCCATGAAAACAGGAACTGATGTGCCCAAACCTATTGACATGGCTGTAGTCGTATGTTTGTCAGAGAAAATGCACTATCAGCTGTCAAATCTGTCTCCTCCCACTAAAGATAGAGGGGCGGGGGTGAAACGGTGCTGGAGGCAGAAAGGCGAGATGCCCAAGCAACCAGGGCCAGGGATGTGTGGGACCCCCGTGTGGCAGGGCAGTTCCGGACTGGGCTGGAAGGGGCTTGGCAGGACATTGCAGCGGAAGGTCTCTGGAGAGCCACCCCCGGAGCCAGTGGGCTGTTAGGTGACCAGGCTGCGGAAAAGGAGGGGCTCTGGCGATACCTTTTCTGTTGCTATAGGAAGTCTCTTAGACAAAATGAAAGCTCCCTCGACCTGTAATCTCCATATCTCTTTTTGTGACACTATTTGGTTTTTCAGAAATGTGCGGGCTAGAAAAACTCTCCTTCAACAAGCATTTATTGAGCGCCTCCTGTATTCCAGGTACTAGGCTGGGATATAGGAGGAAAAGAAGGAACTGTTCCTTGACCAGCATTTGGAATTAGGATCACAAAAATCCAAGCTTTCCATTATACATCTTCTAAATCAAGTGAAACCAGAAACACTAAAACATGCTTGAGAGTAAAGATCAGAATTTTCATTCTTAAAAACATCTAACACCTTGTAGTTAATTTGGGTCTGTTCACTTTCTGTTAAAAAAAATGTTTCTTGTTCAAACACCTGTGGATGGCTTTCCTCTCCCAAGTCACTCATGTGCCAAAGCAGACCCCGGGACAGTT
The DNA here is from genome assembly GCF_002201575.2 of Neomonachus schauinslandi. Lineage (NCBI taxonomy): Eukaryota > Metazoa > Chordata > Mammalia > Carnivora > Phocidae > Neomonachus > Neomonachus schauinslandi. Next base: position 24,287,052 of record NC_058409.1, on the reverse strand, counting down.
CTTACCTTTGGGGCAGCGAAGACGTCTGTGACGGTCAGCTCCATGCACGAGTCCTGGCCCAGAACGAGAGGGCAAGAGACAGAGTCACTTCCAACTGTACAGGGGGGCCCTTGCCGGGCAGCTGTCGCTCCCTCCAACCAAGCAAACTGCCCTCAGGACAAAAAAGCTCCTGCAGAGAAATCTCTGCTCTGCTCCCCTGTCTGTCACCAACCACCAACCACCAACTTCTCTGGAAGTTGTGATGTTCTTCTCATAGTCTAAGAAGTACCCACGGCATCTCCAGAACATCTGGAGAGATGGTGCCTGATAGCTTACTCACGTTTCTCGCTGTGAGGATGTTCAACGTTCTGATGATCTCTTTAATGGCAATACTGAAGTTATGTCCGTGGACGAAGGTGCTGGTGAGTGCTAGTAAGCAGACCAGAGTCGGAATCAGTTGGGAGGTGAGACCCATTAATAGATCTCTCTTTGCAGTGACAATATGAGACAAATCAGTTTACTAGGAGAGGCTCACAATGCAATTCTGACAAAGATAACTCTATATATAGATTTTAAAATTGCTGAAACTGAGGGAAAATGAGGGAAATTGGAAATTTTCGTTACACCAGGTTGTCAGTTATTTGGGGCCAATCAGCACCTCTCTTCCAGGAGAAAAAATACCTCACAGAAACAGGTAAAATGTTCCTGTGAAATCATACCAATAGGAAAATGAAACCTTTTTTTAAAATTAACTACAAAGTATCAGCATAGGAAATTACACCATAATTTGCTCTTTAGATTAATCTTATCAGCTTGGGGTTGCTGCTGGCTTTTTGTTTGCACAGAAGGAAGAGGCCACAGGTGTCCGAATTTGTTTTAGTGCAGTCCTCCTGGGGAAAGATAGAGTAATAACAAGAAAGTTTGACTTGAATAGTGTTTCAGCCTGGCGTCTTCCAAGTATGGGTGGCATCTTGGAAACTCTCCTCTTGTGGAAAAGCTGATCTGGGGCTCTTTCTTTAGGTAGAAGGAAAGTAATGGGCACAGACCCTCTCCTGTCCCAGCCCTCAGGCATGCCACATTCCTTCAGGTTTAGGACTTGGGCAAAAGACTGGTGTCACCAGGTGGGGCTTGGTCTGGGTCACATCAGGTCCACACGTCCTTAGCAATGCAGGGGCCCTCGGCAAACCCTGTCTATCTCGAGGTTTCAGGAATGACCACTTTGTAAATGGAACTTGAATACATCCTCAGCTAAGGAGGAAAAAGAACTATAATCTTCCTGGTTTACAAACCAGTTGTCTTTGTCAATGCCCCCCAACCTGCCCTGCTGCCTTAGTCTAATTCCCGGGTCCCGGTGTGGTCCTCACAGCCCCACTGCTCACGCAGGTGGAGCAGGATTCCTGTGCCCCAGCACCGCTCGGCTTTTTCCTCCCGAGACTTGGCTTCTCTATCCCACCCACTCCCTTCCCCTGCTCTCTGACCTTCCTCTCCCTACTGATTTTCTCAGGTCACGTAGAAAAGAGTACTGCTAAGTTGTTCCTGCGCCTTGGATCTTTTTACAGTGCCTTGCGCTCTGTGAAGGACAGGATCCAGATAAGTGTATGAGGAAGGCCCTGCAATCATATTTTGGATCCTTTGCTGGACCGTGGCACGAGTTTGCCAAACTCAGAGCAATGACTTCTGACACAGACTCTGCGGAGTTACGCTATACTTCCCAGGTTAAGGGCATGGCCTCCACGAGACTGCCCTCACTTAAGACACTGGCTGCAAATTTCGAGGATTCCCAGTCTGCCCTCACTTTTGGCCAATTGGCTATAAAGTCTAAAGTTCACACTACCTTCTCAGATTCTGTAGTTCGCCAGAGTGACCCACAGAACTCAGGAAAGCACTATACATAAGGTCATAGCTGTGTTACAGCAAAAGGATACCAGTACCACCAAGCCAACAGAACAGACAGCGGGTGAGGGCTAGGAGGGTCCCAAACGTGAAGCTTCCTCTGTTTTCTCCCCATCGAGTCAGAACGTGCTGCCTCCCCAGCACCTCGATGTGTGACAATGCGCAGGGGACTCCCAAGCAGGGCAGCTCACCTGAACTTCGGTGTCCAGAGTTTCACTGGCGTGTTGTTCTGTAGGTGCAATTGATGGATCATTGGCCCCGCGCTTGATTACCACTATGGGCTCCTGGTCCCCACCCTGAGTTACCTAATTAGCATAAACTCTCAGGGCCTGGACACTCTTATGACTTGGGAAGTCCCAAGGATTTTGGGCTCCTTCCCAGGAACTGGCAACAAAGGCCAACCAAATTCTTTATTCTAGGGTTTTAGAAGTTACCTCCCAAGAGCTGGGACAAAGGCCAGATCTCTCTGGGTAAGTTTTTTGTTTTGTTTTGTTTTGTTTTATTAGAGCATGTGGTGGAAGGAGGGATAGACACAGGGAGAGAGAGAATCTTAAGCAGGCTCCATACCCAGTGCAGAGCCCAAGGAGAGCTCGATCTCATGACCCTGAGATCAAGAGTTGGACACTTAACCAACTGAGCCACCCAGGTGCCCGTAAGATTTTTTTTTTTTTTTAAAGATTTTATTTATTTATTTGAGAGAGAGAATGAGAGAGAGCACGTGAGAAGGGGGAGGGTCAGAGGGAGAAGCAGACTCCCTGCTGAGGAGGGAGCCCGATGCAGGACTCGATCCCGGGACTCCAGGATCATGACCTGAGCCGAAGGCAGTCGCTTAACCAACTGAGCCACCCAGGCGCCCAAGATTTTTTTTTTTTTTTAAGATTGATTTATTTATTCATTTGAGGCGGTAAGAGAGGGAGAGAGGGAGAACACGAGCAGGGAGAGATGCAGAGGGAGAGGGAGAAGCAGACTTCTTGCCGAGCCGGGAGCCCGATGCGAGGCTCAATTCCAGGACCCTGGGATTATGACCTGAGCTGAAGGCAGACATTTAACCGACTGAGCCACCCAGGCACCCCAGTGTTGTTGTTGTTTTTTTTTTAATTTGTGAATAGGTATTTCTTTTTTTCCCCTCAGTTTTATTGAGATTTTTTTTTTTAAAGATTTTATTTATTTATTTGAGAGAGAATGAGAGAGAGCACATGAGAGGGGGGAGGTCAGAGGGAGAAGCAGACTCCCCGCTGAGCAGGGAGCCCGATGCGGGACTCGATCCCGGGACTCCAGGATCATGACCTGAACCGAAGGCAGTCGCTTAACCAACTGAGCCACCCAGGCACCCCAGTTTTATTGAGATATTATTGACAATAAGCACTGTATGGGTCTAAGGTATATGGCATAATGATTTAACTTACATAGATCATGGAATGATTACCATAATAAGTTTAGTTAACATCCATCATCTCATTTATATACAACAACAACAAAAAATGCTTTTTCCCTTGTGATGAGAAGTCTTAGGACTTACTCTAACAATTTTCAAATATGCCATACAGCAGTGTTAGTTACAGTTATCATGTTGTGTATTACATCCCCTGTACTTACTCATCTTATAACTGGAAGTTTGTACCTTTTGACCACTGTCAGCCAATCCCCCCTTCCTCTACCCCCTATGGTGACCACAAATCATCTCTTTTTCTATGAGTTTGGTTTTTTGTGTGTGTGTGTTATAGATTCCACATATAAGTGAGATCATACAGTATTGTCTTTCTCTAACATTTTACTTAGCATAATGCCTTCAAGACTTATTCATGTTTTCACACATGGCAAGATTTCCTTCTTTTTATGGCCAAATAATATTGCTGTGTGTGTGTGTGTGTGCCTGTGTGTGTGTGTGTGTGTACAAGTTGTCCATTCATCCATCCGTGGACACTTAGGATCTTTCCATGTCTTGACCTATTGTAAATAAACCTGCTATGAACATAGGAGTTCATATATATCTTCGATGGAGTGTTTTCATATCCTTTGGCTGTATTTCCAGAAGTAGAATTATTGGATCATGTGGCACTTGTATTTTTAATTTTTTGAGGATTTTTCATGCTGTTTTCCACAGTGGCTGCACCAGTTTGCATTCCCACCAACAGTGCATGAGGGTTCCTTTTTCTCCACGTCTTCATCAACACTTGTTGCTTCTTGCCTTTTTGATAATAATCATTCTAACAGGGGTGAAGGGGTATCTCATTGTGGTTTTGATTTGCATTTCCCTGATGATTAATGATGATGAGCATCTTTTCATGCATCTATTGGCCGTTCACATATCTTCTTTGAAAAAATGGCTATTTAGGTCCTTTGCTCATTTTTTAATTGGGTTATTTGTTTCTTTGCTAGGGTAAGTGAGGTCTTCACTACAGAGATGGGGAGACAGAGTTCCTTCCAGAATAGGTACAGACTTCAAATCCAGATTAACTATTATTTGAAGTAAATGGTGCATACTCTCTTTCTGAGGGAAGGTCCAAGTTTTCGAGGAATTTAAAACCTTGAAGTGCAGACATCCCAGAGGGAAGTCCAGTGTGCAGAGCACATGTCTTAGAGCTTTGGGGTTGAGGGAGAGCTGGACAGGAGGGGAGGTCAGCAGGATTCAAAGCTGTCCGTGTATTCAGCAGTTGCTTTTGTGAGTGCATGCCTTCACTGAGGGCTACACCCAGGTTTAAGGCTGTGGGGGCACAGATGTAAATCCGAAGAAGTATGTAATACAAGAGGCAGTAGCTCAGAAACAGAATAAAGCTGCTTTGTTTTGTTTTGTTTCAATGGTTAGATAAGGCCAGGGAAAGAAGGGTAAACTTCCCAGAACATCAAGGAGTGACCAGAAGGCCCCCTTATGGGGTAGGAGGAAAGGACCCATTGTCCCTGCAATGTGGCCCATGGCAGCTGCGCCTGTGGCTGGCTCGACAGAGGCCCGGGAAATGGGGCCTGCTCATCCGGGAGGAGGACAGCCACCACTCGCCTCTCCCAGCCTTCAGGACTTGCGCGTAGTGATTACACAAGGCAGGCGGGCAGGCACCAAAGCCCAGGGAGAAGGTGACCGCTCTGCGGGGTTCTGGCTGTGTCAGCCATAGACTCCTTTCCCTTCGGCCTGCATGAGCGCCAAGCACCAGCCCCGACTCCTGTGTGGCCTCAGAGCTTTCCCTTCAGACCCTAGAACGTAACAGTTTTGAACGCTGGGTTTTGGGGTCCAGCAAACAAACCACTTGTCAACTCTATGACCATGAGCAGCTCACTAACTCTCTCTGGGTCTCAGTCTCCTCAGCTGTGCCATGGGAATAATGTGGCTGCCCCTCCTAAGATTCCTGCGAGAAGTGCGTGAGAGGTTCTGTGTGGCTACTGCTGGAGGCTGCCTCAGCGCACGGCAGGCCGGGCCTCCCGACGGGGCTGGCTCCTCGCCTTTCTCAGCCTCCTCCGTAAAGTGGGGGCAATGGCGGCAACCTGCTTCATGTGGTTGTTGTGAGGAACAAATAAGTTGGTGTTTCTAAGTTGTCAGAATAGTGCCTGGCACGTAGTGAGTGCTCTGTCAGTGACAGCATTGTTGTTATTATTACTGTCATTGTTATTAATCATAACTTTGCTTGGTCACGTGACTGTGATACTCAATCTGTTAGGCCAAGCCGAGTCTGGACAGGGCCAGTGGAGGTTTTGCCCCTGGGACACTACCCCACACATGTCCCTCCTGGATGTGTCTCCTTAGTCGTTGAGGCCTTATCCTTGTTTGGAAGAGTCACCGTTAGTTGCTGCCCGGCGGCCCTCATACTTAGGTCTCTGGAGTCACCGCAGGACATAGATAGCCCTGGGCACCTTATGCAGAGAGCACTCCGTGCAGAAAAGCAGGTGTTTATGAAAATGTTGGGAGGGTGGAGGAGCAGGCTGGGCCCAGGACCCAAAGAAAGAACCCACAGGAAGGGCCGCTGACCCTGGGGCCCCCACTGCTGATCTGGAGTTCCAGAGCACACAGCTGAGACTGCAGCCCAGGGGTCTCAGAGCTCCTGCTCCAGCCGTGTCCAGACACCCCCAGCAGTGCTCCAGGAGGACACCCCAGCCCCCCCCCCCAAGCCCAAGGGCACAGGAAGGGGGCGTCCGCCTCCTCCCACCGTCCACAGCTCCCTGGAGAACAGGGACCGGTGGGGGTTGAGCAGAGCAGCCCAGGTTCCTGGCCCTGGCTGCGGAGTCTTGCCGCACCAGCCGTCCCCGTGGCCCCATCCTGCCCTGCGCCCTACACTTGTCCTCTTCCCTCCTCTTCCATCAGCTGAGTGGGACAACACACAGAAGAGCCCTTCCCAGCTCCTCCCAGGCTTATTCATGACAGAAAGTAAGGCTCCTCCAACGGAGGGATATTTCGTAGAGATTGGAATAAGTAGGCCTTAGCCGGGGGGGCAGGGGGACAGTTCGTGGAAGGCCAGAAGGGCTTCTCTGGGGCCTGGAGAAACTGAGCGAGCCCCAGGCCTGGGAGGGGAACCTTCTGGAGACTGCAGTCACCATCAGTACGAGCTCAAGCTCAGAACTGGGAGCTGGCAGGGATGGCGGGGTGTGGACCACGGATCTCGGATTTCGTGGGGCACTTGGAGCAGCGGGTCTGAGAGTGACTCCCAGCAGGGCAGTGTCCCTGAAGGCCACGTGCCCTGTTACCTATGAGTCCCAGCTCTGCCACTCAGTCTTGGGGTGACTTTGGGGAAGTTTCCCTGCCCAGGCTTCTCTGTCAAACTGGGCTAATAATAGGGGTGTGGGAAGATTATCTGAGGCAGTAAATACAGTGTCTGTCTGGTGTGTTGCCTGGTGAATGCCAACCAGCACCATCACCATCACCATCATCATCTCACTTGGGATGTGCTGAATATGGCGGTGAGAAAGAGCGAGCAGACCCAGAAGGCCCCAGGTTTCTGGCTTGGGAGCTGCAGTTTCCAAGGGAAGACAGAGGGACCATGAGCTGAGGGTTGTAGAGACAGATGGTGAGGAAGCCCAGAGGAAGGAGGGTACCAGCCCAGGGCCTCTGGAAGAGAGGGGACAAGAAATGACCACGGCACTCCTGCGCTGCTGGGAGAGAAGGAGGGAGAGGAGGCAGGCAGCTAGGGGGGCTGGGAGGGAGCCCAGGCACGAGAAAGTCTTGGAGGAGAAGCGAGTGGTCACTGGCATCAGATGTTCTTCAGGGGCGGATGAGATAGGGCAGAAGTGTTTCCACTGGGTTTAGTGACAGGAGATAATCAGCGACATCACTGAGATAGCTTCTGGAGTGCGGTGTGGGGGGGGCACCCGATGGGATGGCAGACTCTGCTGGGGTGTGTGCTGTGAGGGGGTGAGGGGGGGTCCTGTGGGATCAGTACTTTGTCAGCAGGGACACACTTGAGCCCAGGCTTCCCTGGCTCAATAAATGGCAGCCCCATCCTTCAGGGTGCTCACACCATGGTAAATGCCTCCCGGGCCCACATCCAGTCCAGCACCAAAGCCTCTGCCTTGGAACTGTATCCACACTGAAGGGTATGCTGGCTTGGACGTATGGATGGGGGCAGGGGGCAGAGGGGATAGAGACAGAACTGGATTGGCCATGAGTTGCTAACTTAAAGTTGGGCTGTGGATACTGGGGAGTTACTTTGTATACATTTGAAATTTCCCCTGATAAAGGCGTTTTAAGACTTATATGGGTAGAAAAGTTCTATATTTAACATTTATATATTATATAATATACACTTATTTATGATCTCAGATGTCATACGTGTTTATGTAAATGATGTATAAGTGTATGTCATGTAGATAACACATCTCCAGAACCTGATCACATCCACTCTTCCCCTGTCCTATCCCACCTGGGTTTCCACAAGAGTGTCCTCACTGGTCGTCCCGCTCCCATCCCTTGTCCCCACGTTCTGTTGTTCACACAGCAGCCCGAGTGCTTCTGTTAAATGGAAGCCAGATTGTGTTACCCCATCCCACCAGAGCAAAGTCTTCCTGCCCTCAGAGCCCTGACCACCTGTCCCTCTTGCCCCTGTCCTTGGCCTCTGCTCTCCTCGTCCTGATGCTCACTCAAGACTTCAGTGCTAGCTGTCCCCTCTCCCTGGACGTCTTCCTCAGTTAATGGCTTTTTCCCTCCCTCACTCCATCCATATCTCTGTTCTGCCTGACCTCATCAGGGAGGACTTCTCTGACCTCCCCTCACAGTACCCAGCCCCCTGACACCACTGCCTCAGTGCCCTCCAAAGCCCTCACCACTGCCTGCACTGTCTGTGTTCCCTTGTTTGCGGAGTCTGTCCCCCCACCAGAAGTAACCTTAGTTTTGTTCATCATGGATCCTCAGTGCCTAGAACACCTGGTAAAGGCCTCAATGGGTACTTATGAATGAATGAATGAATGGAGCTCCATTTCACAGAGAGGGCAGCCAAGACTTGGCCTGAGTAACCATGAGGGAAGTTAGGGGCACAGCTGGGACTTGTTTGGATCCCCTGGCAAGGGCAGGGAGAATGGGATCCTGAGTACAGATGCAAAGAGGACCTCTCAGAGGGAGCGAACAAGGCAGGGAGAAGGGGGCCAAGGTAGGTACAGCTGTGGACTCTGGCTTCTCTGAGTGGAGCTGAAGTAGCTCCTTAGGCTGCTGGCTTCTCTTTTCTTTGAGAAGCAGGTGGAAGGTCCTTCTCCTGAGAGACGGAAGCTGGCTGAGGAGTGTGCAGGACCTCTCCATCCGTCCCTGGGGCATCCGTCACTGCAGCCTCAGAGCTGGACTGGCGGCCCACTCTTTCCCATCTTACCCCCTTCCCTCCAGGCTGGCAGACTGGGGCTGGGTGAGGACCCCCCAAGAACGGTGTGTCTTCCTCTATCTTTGGCAACACAGGACCGGCTTGGCCCTTGGGAGGAGTGGTGCTGGACCTCCTGTGTCCCGGACCCCTGCCGGTGCCCAGCTCTGCCCCTGAGACAGCCAGCTCCCAGAGGGCGCTTAGAACCGAACTCGGGCTCCTGGCTAGCCTGTCCTGCGAGTGCTGCTGGCCCCTTCCGGACGTTCATGGACCAGTCCCCAATCTCATGTTGTTTCATTTTCATTTTTTTTTTGCTTAAATTTGTCTTTGTCCCCCAGTGGGAAATGAATATATGCTCATTACAGAACATGTGGGAAAACAGATGAACAGAAAGAGGAGACACTAAATAAGAAATTGCCTTTCTAATGCGGTGTCCCTGGGACTCCTTCTGGCCCGGGGCCCTGGGCTCAGTGGGGCACATGGACCCTCTGGCCTGCAGGGGCCTCCACGGCGGGCTAGCTTTCAGGAATTGCCCTCGCCACGGGCTTGCTAGCTTGTCCGAGCGATGCAGCGAGCGGAACTGACGTGAGCTGCTGTATTTAATGCTGGCCTTGCGTCACCGGTGACCGCACAGCAGCGTCGGCCCAGGAGGTGCACAGGCTGGGGGTGGGTCTGAAGGCCGCTCTGAGAGAATCACTTTCCACAAGAGAAGGCATCGTGCAGGGGCAGGGAGAGAACGCAACAGAAAGTGAGGTCGTAGGTAGAAAATCGCTTCTGGGATTTCAAATGGCTTCGTCATGGGGCCCTCCCTTGCTGCTGAGAAATCAGTTGATCTGGGAAAGTTCGTTGCAAACCCTTTACTCTGCTGCTGTTGGGTGGAGCTGAGAAACGAATGAAGATAATGAGGCTTTATGACTTTTATTTTTCAGTGTAGGACTTGGGCAGCGTGCGTGGGAGGGGTGACCGTGGCTACAGCCATCAGCTATGACCCCAGCTTGGGCCTCTGGGGAGGCCCAGGTGACTGGCCCGTGGGTCCGAGACCGGGCGGCCAGCCTGGAACACAGTCAGCCTGGACTCGGCAGGGCCTGCTCGGAAGGGAGTCAGCTAAAGGGAGGAACGGTTTTCGGTTTTGCTCAAACTGACCAGCTAAATTAAGATACTAAGCAGAAGGCACTTTCCTGTTGATAATAATGAAAAAGCCACGAGCCGATGGATTCGATAAACCCCAGCCTTCAAGCTGCTGGGTTACAAGGAAGCAAGATGCAAGCCCTTGTCCTCCTGAGTCCTGAGCACTTCAGAGGGCCAAGCCTTGGAGAAACCCCAGCAGTGACTCGCAATGTTTTCTGACACCTCATCTGAGCAGCAAACAGAGGTGTTTGGTGCCGAGTTCACCGGAAACTCAAGTGTGTCTCACTTCTCACTTGAGCCCTGGCCCCTCTTCCAGTGAAACCTCTGGGGCCTGGAGTTCCTGGGGTGCAGAGGGGCTCCCCGCCCTGGGCCCCATGACCAGCATCTCCCTCCCACTCAGCAAGCACTCTGTCTCTTCCCAACCGCCCTTCTGTCTGGGCCCTGCCCAGGGTTTGCCTCTCCGCATGGAAGAAGTGAGACCACATGGTTAGAGAAACTCCCAGCAAATACCCCGGGTCTCAGTCCCCAGGTAGTGGTGCTCCCGGCCATGACAGCTGACACGCACCCTCTTTTCCTGTTTCATCTGCCTCTTTCTCTCTCATTCCTGGCCGGGCCCACCTCCCTTTGGCCACCCACACTGGCTTGGTTCTGTGGCTCCGTGAGGTCCACCATTCCTGGAATGGCCCGAGGCCCCACTGGCTGACTGCACACCTCGTGAGCACAGGTTCCTTGTCTCGGGCATAGTCTCAGAGCGGCAGGCAGGGAGCTGTGGGGAGCTGAGGATGTGGCGCGCTGTGGACCCCTAGTGGTGGAGCCTCTGCGGCCCTCTTAGGGCCTTACACCCTCCTGACTACCACTGGAATACATCCTTAGGAAACCGTCACTGGCCCTGCCCGCACCAGCCTCAGCTCCGGTCTTTGTTCTTGGGAGAGTCACATGGAATTTCACCCAAAGACTTTGCATTCTCCTTCAGACAGACAGGCCAGTACTCTGGTTGAGCAGAGGATGTGGTGAAAGGTGATGTGGCCAGAGAATGGATGGCTAAGTTTTGTATAAAAATGGAATTAGTCTTCCCTAAATATCCTCTGGCCTTAAAACCCTTGGAACTCTGAATGGAGAGCGGCTGCAGGGGAGCCTCCATTGCTCAGAGACTTCTTTCTGGTGCGAAACCGTGAGTGCGTGTGGTGTCTTGGTCCCGGTTAGCCCGGGGGCTGGACGAGTGCAGGCCGCCACAAATGTAGTGGGACCAAACAGGTTCTGAGACCTCCCAGGACCACAGAGACGGTCCAGCGCCTGCCCCCGACAGCCCGTGGCACGCTCAGCTCCCATGCCCCCTCCCTAGGTCTTCCCTCGCTTCTGCCTGGGTGCAAGGGGTCCGCCGTCTCTGAGTGGCTCCCGGAGCTGCCCGCCATGCACCTCTGCCCCGGGACGGGTCCTGCCATGGCGTCTGTGGTGTGCATCACGCACAGCATCACCTCTCGCGGCTCCTGGGGTGGCTGCCTCCACTGGCTTCTGAGCATCGCTCTGGGTGTTCCCACAGGGCTCGGGGCTTCCCAGGCAAGGTACCCGCCTGCCATTCAGTGTTTGAGACTGGTCTCTGATGACCCACCATCCGATGCAGAGGCATCGCATCCTTCTGGGCGCCTCTCAGAGATTCCGTGTAAACCGCTCCTGACGGGCGTGAGCATTAGCTGTGGCTTGCTGCGGCCTGCTGCTTCTGGCACTCGTGGTGCTGGCCTGGGCCCGGGGAGAAGCAAAAAGACCTGGTTGGGGAGGTGGTCTGACCAGGGCCCTGTGACCTTGGGTCTCCATTTGTCATTCCGTAGTGCAGGGGCCGTAAGTCAGTTGGTGCATCTTTGTTCACAGAGGTGGTAAGTGTGCACTAACGATGAGATATGTCCAGGGACTGACTGGCTGTCCCTAGAAAGGAATTTGGGAGCTTCCTATCAGGGGAGGTGCCCAAACAGGTTGATGCCAATGTTACAAAAGTCGTGGGGTGCCTGGGTGGCTCATTCGGTTAAACGTCCGACTCTTGATCTCAGCTCAGATCTTGATCTCAGGGTCGTGAGTTCAAGCCCTGCCATCTGGCTCCACGCTGGGCATAGAGCCTACTTAAAAAAAAGTCATGCATTTAGGCCAGATGACATTTGGACAGAGGAAGGCAGAGTGGTTAAGTGTATGGGCTTTGGAGTTGGAGTGAGTTCTGGGTTCTAATCCTGACTTTGCTCCTTACCAGGAGTATGACCTTGGGCACATTGCCTCCTCTCCCCCAAGCTTCAGAGAGGCCATGAGGGAGATGCTGGAGGGTGTGGGGGTGGTACCAGACACAGGAGGGCCACTCCTCTGATCATAAGATGACTTCTGAGGTCTCTTGCCTGTTCCACATGTCCTCCTTGAACCCAGATGTCCTGGCCCGAGCTGCTCCTCCCTCCCTGTGGGTGATAGGCGGGGGCACGTCTTTCAGGCCAGCCACCCCCCTGGGGGCTTGCTTCCTTTCAGCCCAGGTCCTCTCCCTCACTCCCCCTGCACTCCTTCTCAGACCCCCTCCTCCACCTGCCCTGTCTCCTAAAGAGCTCCTCAGAGTCTTAGGAGGCTAGACCAGGGTCCACAAGGGCCAAAGTAAAACACAAACATCATCCAGTCTCTTGTCACCGCCTTTATTTCTGGCTTCCAGTTTGACAAAGTCAGTGAAAGAACATATTCAGTGACCCCCTCCCCACCAGGCCACACACACCAAATGCAGCCTTCTAGGCTGCGCTTCTATATATTATTAACTCTTTGATAACATATTTTATTTTTTAATTTTAAATACAAGGAAAAACAATAAATTACTCTTTCGCTGAGGACCAGCTGCTGCCTGGCAGACAAGAGCAGCTTCTCTGGCCCTCTCCCCTGTCCCGTGTCAGCCCCAGGACCCCAGTGAGGTAGCAGAATTTTACACACAGTGCTGATTCCCAGGGACTCCTAACGCCCAAGTCGTTGGGCCCCCGGCTCCAGGTTCTGAAGGCAACAGTCCCTCCCTGTCCCCAGCACAGACGAACACACTTGTTTAAATAACACACAATAATAAATAAGGCTAAGAAGAAATGTGCCCGAGCTGCTGCTGTCTGCCTTAGCCGTGCGCGTGAACAGCAAGGCCCCCTCCCCGGCGTGTCTGCCACGGCGCGCCCCACTGTAATGCTGTGGTTTGCTCTCAGGGGGACGCAGTCCGCGAGGCAGTGTTTCCCCTTGTGTCCTTGGAGCGCAGAGCCCGGGAGAGGAGGGCAGGCTGGGCTCGGCTGGGCGGAGGCAGGCGGCACAGGCTGAGGTCCAAGCTAAGGAAATCCTGTCTCCCTCCCTCCCCGCCCTCCTCTCCCCCAAGAAATTTGTGACATCTGAAAGAAAAATGAATCTGTAACTTAAATGGTCAGGTCTGCCTCTGCAAATAAGGATGCTAGGTTTTCATGCTTCATGTGAACTTCCCGTGGCGAAAATGTTGCCGGGCATTTGTGAGCAGGTTTTTCATCAACTGGATCGCTTCAATTTTGGTGTCTCGGCTGCGCTCACTGGAGATCTGCTGCAGGACAGAGAGACCGGTGTGTTAGTGGGATGCCAGAGCAAAGGTGACCAGCATCCGCCAGGGGCTTTCCAGGAACCAGCTTATTTAATGCCCACAAAGTGTGTGTGTGGGGGTACTATTACCCACATTTCACTGATGTGGAAACCGAAGCTCAGGTAGGAGTCAGGAGCCCACAAGCCCAGATCCTGGAAATGCCAAAGGCCGTGTTCCTGCTGCCACAGTGGACCCAGCCCCAGAGTGGACACTTGCTTTCCAGATGCTCAGCCAGGTTGCCCTGGAGCTCCCAGGGCTGGCAGGAGTGGATGCAGGGTTGGGGGGTACAGGGCAGAGGGCCTTACCCGTGCCAACGTATCCTGAAGGCACAGTGCTTTCAGCATCCTCCGTGTCCTTTGGATGGCGCTGCAGTCGGAGACATTGATCAGAGATTCTAGAGCTGCACAGTACTGCAGGGAGAAGAACACAGGGGTGTCAGGCCCTGCTGGGTACCCCCACTCCCCCACCGGCACCTCCATTGACTCTCCAGGAGGAGGGGGCGGAGAGCCCTGAGAGAGGTGGCTTCGGGCGGTGGGAGGACTCCAAATTGTGAGTAGCTCTTGAAGCTTGCTTGGAACCCCTGAGCCGTGTGAGGGAGGCTCAGAGAAGATGAGCACAAGACCTACAGCCTCAGCTCCATCCCTCCCAGCATCCAGGGGTCCTTACCATGCTGCTGGTCCTGGTCCAGTTGACGCTCCACACCATGCTGCCATTGCAGAGGGATGCCTGAGGGAGCAGAAAGACAGTAAGCCCAGGCCACGTCTCCACAGGGATCCAGCCCCACGGGCATCCCCGCTGCAGCACAGAGCTAGGCCTGGCCCCCCCCCCCCCCCAGTGTTCCTGAGCTTCACTTCCTGCTCTGCATAGTGGGGGAGACCCATTGTCCGGGGTCTTGGGGCTGAGAGAGAAAAATCTGAGTGCCACAACCAGTAAGGGACAAGTCTTGTGTGAAGCCTTCCACAGCCAGGGCCGTGGCACAGAAAACACCTGGCCAGTCAGTAGGACATCTCCAGGAAGGAGTCAGGTCAGTCTTGGGTGAGGGAGGAGGGGGTGGCCAGGTCAGTCAGGTAGGTGGCGGTGGGGGCTAGTATATAAAACTTTGGCATTTCCAGGATCAGTCTTCTGAACTGGGGGACACTGCAGTTTGGAGCATGGGTGCTGGATGTCAGCCAGGCCTGGTTTGAATCTGGCTTTTGTCAACCTTAATGAGGCTTAGTCAGTCAAATAGGGTCATCATACCTGCCTTTTGAGGTGGTTGGCAGTGATGGAAGGAGATGAAAAGCACCCAGCACTAGGCTTGGCACAGAGTCATTGCCCAGAAAGTGTGAGCCATCACCACTGGGGACAGGAGCTGACTACCAATGAATCCTTCTATAATAATGGGCTTAACCAAAATGCTGTGAATAATGGCCCCATGATTCCACTCAAACCAGATGGCAAAAGCTAAGGAGTCCTAGGAGAGTGCTGGCCCCTCTCTGCTTTCCTCTTCTTGAATGGCTGAGTAGGAGCTGGCCCCTCCTCTGCTTCCATGGCAGGCAGGGCCAGGCCAGAGGAACAGGTGGTCCCTGGGGGCTCCACCAAACCCCTCTATGGTCCATCCATACTGCTGCCCCCCAACCTGGCTCTTCTCCCTCATGGCTGGGCCCATCCCAGTCCAAGGGGCTTCTTAGGATGGGGCCCAGCCTTCATGGCCTGAGCCATGACCAGTACCTTGCGTGAGAGTCCCCCACGCCAGCACCCTCAGACCTAGGACCCTGGCCAGAGGGTACTCACCTGATTCTGGGTGATGTTATCCAGTTCCTCAATGAGCTCCCTGAGGGCTATGCTGTTAGGCCCAGGGACCGGGGAGGCAAGGCCACCAAGGCAGGTGAGAGCAATGACCATAGTCAACCAGAGCGCCATGGAGCCTAGAGCCAACACAGGAGGAGTGAGGAGCAGACCCGTAGGCTGGCCTAAGCTGAGTGGCTTGTGGCCTTGGCCTCTTGCAGCAGCTTTTATAGGCCAAAGTGATGACGCCTCCAACCCGGGTCTCCGTTTTGTCAAGCACTATCTAGAAACCACATCTTTACTTATCTTGATTTTACTTTGTGGAAAATCCAGCGTCGCATAAAGGAAAGAGTTTGATTTCTTGTGGACTTATCATTGAGCGGGGTCTGGAGCCCTTCCCAAGATGTGGATGCGCTCCCTGCAGGGGTAGGTGAGAGGGCCCTGAGGGCAGCCTGGTGTCAGGCATGCCGGCTCGAACTGCAGCAGTTTTGTCTGGTAACTACCCTGAGTGTCTGCCCAGCTCCTGTCCTCAGACCCTTGTGGGTCACCAGAAGCGCTCGGCCGACAGGGCTATGACTACAGTCCACCAGATGTGCGAGTTTGGGGGTTTTGTTTTTTCAATGAACTGGTCTCTAATGCTTGATTTGGATATAAAACTCAAACAGGATAAAAAGAAAAGAGTGAAGTTCATTCTTTTTCTTCCATCTGATTCCCTGTTGGCCCCACTGTGGGAAGGATTATAAAAAGTTCAGATTCCTAGGTCTCCACCGAAAGATCCGGTCGGATTCAGGGATCCTTCTGGGACTTCTTCTTTTTAAGATTTTGTTTATTTCAGAGAGAGAGAGAGAGCGCACATGAGCCAGCGCAGAGGGAGAAGCAGACTCCCCGCTAAGCAGGGAGCCTGATATGGGGCTCGATCCCAGGACCCTGGGATCATGACCTGAGCCGAAGGCAGACGCTTAACAGACTGAGCCACCCAGGTGCCCCTGGGACCTTTTCTTTTTTTAAAGTTGCTTTGATGGTAATTTTGAGCATGGGCAGCCTAAACACAGAGTGCCCAACTCAGGCCTTCAGCGTGGGCCCATCCTGTTGGGAAACCCTTAGCCGTCAGGCTGGCAGGAGGCAGGACCTAGCCTTAGCCCAGGTCGGAAAGTGTAACTGTTCCCGGTGCCATGCCACTGAGACCTGGGGAAACCACTCTGCTCACCAGTATCTGTGGGACAAAGCCTTTCTCCCTGGGGGACCCAGGTTTGTGCAGACTGAAGGCTGTGGAGGGCAGCCTGCCCCCACTCCAGGGTCCCCCTGAACAGCCCACCTCTGCAGGGATACTGCATATAGCCATTTTCCTGCTTCTCCCTCCTTTCTCTAGAAGTCCTCCAGAAACCCCTGCAACAACTGCATCGTTTGCCTGTTGAGTACTGATGTCAGGCTGTCTCCGTCACCCACTTCCTCCCCTAAACCAGTGCCTCCCCCTCCAGGCCCCTTCTCTGCCCTCTCAGGCTCGCTCGCTTTGTCCTACTCCGAGTGAGGCTCGACCTCCTCCCAAGGCTCTCCCAAGTGCTTCTGCCGCTCCTGCCCCAAGCTTCCCTGCCTTGCCCACTCTTCCCTCCCACCCTCTCTGTTGGCCAGATCCCAAGCTGCCCAGCCCCCCTGTGGGCCCTACGCCCAGCAGCCAGCCCCTGCCCCTCGCCGGCTGCCCAGCGCCTGGAGTGCTGACACTTGGCTGTAGGACACCTCCGTGGGCCCCAGTTTCCTCATCTGTAGAATGGGGTCTCTGTGTTGAGGGAAGGAGCAGGGAACCGCCGTGGGATGCAGAAGTCCCAAAGCTCTGCGCCAAGATGAGTCAAGGCCCCTCACCCCCCAGGACCAGGCAAACCGATGCGGGGAGCGGTGGGCAGGCGCGCCCCCGCGCGTAGGAGAAGGCACGCCGGCCGGGCAGTCTCAGCGATGCCCCGCGGAGATAGGGGCCCGGCCTTCTGTAATAGGAGATGGGGCTGATAAACGCGATCCGCCCCGCTCGGCCCTCCTCCGCGGCCTCGGGCGGTGGCGTTGCCCCAGGGAGGGACGAGGGCGCAGAGCCGACTCCACGGAGCTGCGAAGCGCCCGCCCCCGCCGCTGGTGCGCTCGGGTCCCAGCCGGGCGAGGGAGCGGCCAAGGTGGGACTGATGGGACCCAGCGCCAGGCGGGACTGCAGCGCCCCAAGCGCCGGCGCGCACCGGCGAGGGGGGCGCGCGGCCGGGCCCGTGCACCTGGCGGGGGATCTGCTGGCGCGGAGGATGCGGCCCACCTTTTCCCAACCCGCTACCAAAGGCATCCGGGCCGCGCCATCCGACCGGGGCTCGGGTGGCCGG
The DNA here is from genome assembly GCF_002201575.2 of Neomonachus schauinslandi. NCBI lineage: Eukaryota > Metazoa > Chordata > Mammalia > Carnivora > Phocidae > Neomonachus > Neomonachus schauinslandi. The sequence goes on along the minus strand of NC_058409.1, from coordinate 24,269,581 downwards.
TCCTGGCCTTCAGCCCCGAGACGAGCCCCCACTGGCTACGTCCTCCGTCTCTGTTGGTATTTCTTGACTTCCAAGGGGGCTCCATTCACACCCCGGATAACTTGTGAGCAGCACAAACTATGAACGGGCTGCTCCACGCCCTCAACACACATGGATGGCTTGCAACTGTCCTACAGCCCGAGGCGTGGGCGCCCGATCCCGGCCTCGCAGGTGCAGGATGCGCCCTCGTGGACACGGGGGAACCCGCCCGGGAGGCGCGGCCGGGACCAGGCGCGGCGGCCTCAGGGCCTTGCTCTCGGCCCGGGTCTGATCGCAGGGGTTGAGACCGCCCTGCCTCGGGAAGAGACCGCCCTGCCTCGGGAAGAGACCGCTCTGCGCGAAGTTCCGCAAAACATCCTTTCCCAATTTTCGCCCACGTTGTTTCTCCTTTGGAAAGAAAAGATCCCCAGTCAGTGGCGAGTTGTTTCAATAATTTAAAATATCTAACTTAATAGGTTTTTATTTTTATGAAGGTTATACGTGTGTGCAATTAAAAAAAAAATCATTCACGGTGGTTGATTGTAAAAAACGGCAGTTTTGAGTATGAGTTCCCCGTGGGTCTGTTGCATTTCTGTATGACTTGTGAGCGACGCATTAAGTGCCCCTTTCGTTCCTCAGTATCTTTTTAAGGATGTTTGTATAACATACAGCCTTGGACACAGCAGCATCTTCTTCACCAACAAAAGGCAGGCCGACTTACTGTCCATTGTTAAAACTTCATTTTCCCTGAGCTTAGTCTTCTTTTCCTGCAGTGCAACCCACTGGGTGCCCAGGTGCTGGCTGGCTTCCTTGGTACCATGCTGTGAGAATTGGGGTTCAGAGGACAAAATAAAACAATAATACTGTCGTTGTACATAATAACTTCTGTCTCTGTTCTCCAGGTGTTGTGTCTTCTGCCAGCATCCATGAACTTGTTAATTTGTTACCTTGCAAGTTAGATAAAATCTCAGAGCCTTCAGTTGTTGACAAGCAGCCCACCCCCCACCCCCCACCCCATTAGCTTTTCCAGAGGAACCATGATTTTAACTGTTTCTTTTGGTATTTACCTCCTCCCTCTTTTCTAAATTTCTTGATTTTCAGGCGTAGGCATTTTCTGTGGCTTATGATGAATATTTAATTCTCTTTCCTCCTTGCTATCCTTCTTCCATTTGCATCCTTCCCTTTTTCTCATCCTCCTAGTATAGTAGATGAGAATTTGGGTCAATCAGAAGCCCTGTTCACCATTTGCATAATAATACCACTATATTCGGGTGCCTGGGTGGCTCAGTTGGTTAAGCGACTGCTTTCGGCTCAGGTCATGATCCTGGAGTCCCTGGATCAGTCCCGCATCGGGCTCCCTGCTCGGCAGGGAGCCTGCTTCTCCCTTTGACCCTCCCCCCTCTCATGTGCTCTCTCTCTCTCATTCTCTCTGTCTCAAATGAATAAATAAAATCTTAAAAAAAATAATACCAATATATTCAAAGCCGGAACATGTAGTTAACTACCATTGCTTTCATTTCCCTTCAAAGCTTTTTTCCTCTGGAGTCAATAATAAGTTTTTCCGTTTGCTTCATTTTTTTCTGTTTCTCTGTGATCTGACCCTCAATTCCTGGCCGCTTTTATAAATCTCTTCTCAACAGATTTGGGTAAATGAGTTATTCTCAGAATCACATCTTCCCGGGAAAGTGTGCCCTGGAGCCTGCTGCTGACCTTCTCTGGCTGCCGTGGACAGCGCCCTCTGACAGCCTGTGAAGGCTGTAGTCCTGAGGTCTCCTGTCGCCCCTGTCCTGAGACTTCCTTTCCCCTCTCCCCTGTGCGACCCTCCTGATCCTTGCATCTCAGGTCTTCCTTTTTCTTGGGGAAACACATCCTAACAAACACAGAATTTCAGGCAGGAAATAATTTTCTTTCAGAATTTTTAATCCCTTTGCTTTTGCATGCTGTCTCCCAATATTGCCGTTCAGAAGTCCAAAAGCATTTGAATCCAGATCTTTTCTAACTGTCTCTCTGGAAATTTGTAGGAAATTTTCTGGGCTCCCATGCTCCAACTCTTACAGTGATGCACCTCAGGGTAGTTTTGTTTTCATTTATGATGCCAGATGCACAGTGGGCCCTTTTAAACTGAAGACATGTCATTAAGTTTTGGGCAATTTTCTTTCTTGTGGAAAAATTAAAACTTCTGTTATTTTATTTTATTTAAAAATGTTATGTAAAGTCATTGTTTTATTTTATTTTTTATTTTTTATTTTTTTTAGAGCAGCTTAAGATTCATAGCAAAATTGAGCAGGAAGTCCAGAGTTACCATATACCCCTGGCTGCACACACACACGGCCTCCCCAGTTACCCACTTTCCCTGCCAAAATGGTACATAAATCTACAGTGACACATCATTATCACCCAGAATCCATAGTTTACTTCAGGGTTCACTCTTGGTGTACATTCTGAGTTGTAACAAATATGTAATGGCAAGTATCCACTGTTATAATATCATACGGAATAGTTTAACTGCCTGCAAAATCCTCTGTGCTCCACCTGTTCGTCCTTCCTTACCTCCTAACCCCTGGCACCACTGATCCTTTTACTGTCCCCATAGTCTTGCATTTTCCAGAATGTAGAATGTCATATAGTTGGAATTGTACAATGTTTAGCCTTTTCAGATTGGCTTCTTACATTTAGTAATATGTATTTAAGTTCCTTCATGTCTTCTCATGGCTTGATGACTCGCTTCTTTTTAGTGCTGAATAATATTCTGTTATCTGGATGTACCAAGTTCATTGACGCATTCACCTACTGAAGGATATCTTTGTTGCTTCCAAGTTTTGGCAATTATGAATAAGGCTACTGTAAACATCTGTGCAGGTTTTTGTGTGGGCATAAGGTTTCGATTCATTTGCATAAATACCAAGGAATGTGATTACTAGATCATATGGTAAGAGTATGTTTAGTTTTGTAACTGTCAAGTGTCATCCAAAGTGGCTGTACCATTTTGTGTTCTCACCAGCAACAAATGAGAGTTCCTGTCACCCGACGAGGGGCTTGATCTCACGACTCTGAGATCATGACCTGAGTCGAAATCAAGAGGCTTAAAGCAACTGAGCCACCCAGGTGCCCCAGCTTGTCATTTCTTTCTTTTGTGGACTGTGCCTCTGTGTTGCACATAGAAAGTCATCACCACGAAAACCGAAGTCATGTAGATTTTCGCCTATATTATCTTCTAGAAGTTTGATAGTTTGTGTTTTATATTTAGGTCTGTGATCCATTTTGAGTTAATTTTTGTGAGAATGTGTAAGGTCTGTTTCTATTTTTTTTTTTTTTGCATGTGATTATCGGGTTCTAGTACCATTCATTGAAGATTGTTTTCTTCAGTGAATAACCTCTGCTCCTTTGTCAAAGATCAGGTGACTCTATTTACGGGGGTCTATTTCTGGGCTCTTTATTCTGTTCCTTTGACCTATTTGTCTAGTCTTTTCCCAGTGCCCCACTCTCCTGATTACCATAGCTTTACAGTAAGTTTTGACATTGGGTAGTATCAGTTCTCCAGCTTTGTTCTTTTCCTTCAGTATTGTGTTGTCTATTCTAGGTCTTTTGCCTCTCCATCTAAACTGCAGAATCACTTTCTAGATATCTACAAAATAACTTGTTGGGATTTTGATTGGGATTGTATTGAATCTATAAATTAAGTTGGGAAGAACTGACATCCTGACAACACTGAGTTTTTCCTGTCCATAAACTTGGACTATCTCTCCATTTATTTAGTTCTTTGATTTCTTTCATCAGGATTTTGTAGTTTTCGGGTGCCTCGGTGGCTCAGTGGATTAAGCATCTGCCTTTGGCTCAGGTCATGATCCTGGGGTCCTGGAACCAAGCCCCACATCAGGCTCCCTGCTCAGTGGGGGGTCTGCTTCTCCTCCCTCTGCCTGCCACTCTCCCTGCTTGTGCTCTTTCTGTCAAGTAAATAAATAAAGTCTTTAAAAAAAAAAGGATTTTGTAGTTTTCCTTATATAGATCTTATACATATTTGTTAGATTACATATATAAATATTTCATTTGGGGGTTGCTAATGTAAATAGTATTGTTGTTTTAATGTCATATTCCACTTGTTTATTGCTAGTACATAGGAAAGTGATCAGCTTTTGTGTATTAACCTTGTATCCTGCAACACTACTATAGTTGCTTTTTAGTTCTAGGTTTTTAAATTTGACTCTTTTGGATTTTGTACTTAGATAATCATGTCATCTTTGAACAAAGACAGTTTTACTTCTTCCTTCCTAATCTGTATACCTTTTATTTATTTATTTTTTGGTCTTATTTCATTAGCTAAGAATTCTAGTACAATGTTGAAAAGCAGTGGTAAGAGGGGATATCCTTGCCTTGTTCCTTATCTTTGTGGAAAAGCTCTGGGTTTCTTCCCATGAAATATGATGCAAGCTGCAGGCTTTTGTAGCCTTTTTTTTTTTTTTTTAATCAAGTTGAGGAAGCTCTCCTCTATTCTTAGTTTATTGAGGGTTTTTTTCTTGACTTGGTGATGGATTTTGTCAAGTGCTTTTTCTGTGTCTATTAATATGATCATGTGGTTTTTCTTCTTTAGCCTGTTGATGTGATAGATTATATTAATTTATTTTTGAATATTTAACCAGCCTTGCCTATCTGGGATAAATCCCACTTGGTTGTGGTGTACAATTCTTTTTTATACATTGTTGGATTTAATTTACTAATATTTTGTTGAGGATTTTTACAAAGATCTTCATAAGAGATATTGGTGTATAGTTTTCATGTAATGTTTTTGTCCATTTTGGTATTAGGTAATACTGGCTTCATAGAGTGAATCAGGAAGTATTCACTCTACTTCCATCTTCTGAAAGAGATTGTAGAGAATTGATATAAGTTTTCCTTAAATGTTTGGAGAATTTACCAGTGAACCCCTCTGGGCCTGCTGCTTTCTGTTTTAGAAGGTTATTAATTATTATTAAATTTCTTTAATAGATATAAGCCTATTCAGATTGCCTCTTTCTTCTTGTGTGAGTTTTGGCAGATTGTATCTTTGAAGGAATTGGTCTATTTCATCTAGGTTATTGAATTTGTGGGTAGAGAATTGTTCATTGTATTGCTTTATTATCCTTTTAATGTTCATGAAGTCTGTAGTGATATCCCTCTTTCACTTATTGGTAATTAATGTCCTCTCTTTTTTCTCTTAGCCTGGCTAGACAATTATTGACTTTATTGATCTTTTCACAAAACCAGGCTTTGGTTTTAGTGATTTTCTCTATTGATTTCCCATCTTTAGTTTCATTGATTTCTACTCTAATTCTCATTATTTTGGAATGCCTGGGTGGCTCAGTCAGTTAGGCATTTGCCTTCAGCTTGGGTCATGATCCTGGGGTCCTGGGATCGAGTCCTGCATTAGGCTCCTTGCTCAGCAGGGAGCCTGCTTCTCCCTCTGCCTGCCATTCCCCCTGCTTATGCTCTCTCTCTCTCTCTGAAAAATAAATAAAATCTTTATTTTTTATTTTTTTATTTTTTTAAAAGATTTTATTTATTTATTTGACAGAGAGAGACACAGCGAGAGCAGGAACACAAGCAGGGGGAGTGGGAGAGGGAGAAGCAGGCTTCCCGCCGAGCGGGGAGCCTGATGCGGGGCTCAATCCCAGGACCCTGGGATCACGACCTGAGCCGAAGGCAGACGCTTAACGACTGAGCCACCCAGGCGCCCCAATAAAATCTTTAATTCTCATTTCTTTTCTTCTGCTTACTTTGGATTTAATTTGCTCTTCTTTTTTTTCTAGTTTCCTGAGGTAGAAGCTTGGATTTTTTTTTTTTTTTAAGATTTTATTTATTTGCCAGAGAGAGCGAGCAAGCACACAAGCAGGGAGAGCGGCAGGCAGAGGGAGAAGCAGTCTCCCCTCTGAGCAAGGAGCCCGATGTGGGGCTCGATCCCAGGACCCTGGGATCATGACCTGAGCCAAAGGCAGACGCTTAACCGACTGAGCCACCCAGGCGTCCCTTAGATGTTTGATTTTTTATCTCTCTTCTTTTCTGATATATGCTTTTAATGCTGTAAATTTCCCTCTATGCACTACTTTCACCACATCCTACAAATTTTGATAAGTTGCATTTTCATTTTCCTTTAGTTCCATTTAATTTCCCTTGAGATTACTTTTTTGACCCATTGTCATTTAGAAATGTTTTGTTTAATCTCCACATATCTTGGGATTTTTCAACTATCTTTCTGTTACTTTCTAATTTAATCCCATGAGGTAGGCATTGTATGATTTCTACAGATGGTGTCCAACTTACAGTGGTTTGACTTACGATTTTTTGACTTTATGATGGTGTGAAAATGATACACATTCAGTAGAAACCACACATCAAATTTTCAATTTTGACCTTTTCCCAGCCTATCAATATGTGGTGTGATGCAGTCTTGTGATGCTGCGCAGTGACTGTTGTATCTCCCAGTCAACCACACAATCACAAGGGTAATTGACAGATACACTTCAAACCATTCTGCACTCAGACGCCATACTGGTTTTTATTTTCAGGATGGTATGCAATAAATTACATGGTATGTTTAACAGTTTATTATAAAATAGGCTTTGTGTTAGATGATTTTGCCCAAATGTAGGCTAATGTGTTTTGAGCACATTTAAGGTAGGCGAGGCTAAGCTATGATGTTCAGTAAGTTAAGTGTATTAAATGCATTTTTGACTTACAATGTTTTCAACGTACAATGGGTTTATCAGGACATAACCCCATTGTAAGTTGAGGAAGATCTTTATTCTTGTAAATTTGTTAAGGTGTGTTTCATGGCTCAAAATGGTGCTCTATCTTAGTGAACTTTTTGTGTGAGCTTGAGAAGAATGTGTATCCTGTTGCTAGATGACATAGTCTATGGGTGTCCATTAGGTGCAGTTGATTGATGGTGCTCTTGAATTCACTATATCCTTACTCTCTTCTCTGGGATATTTCTATAAGATTATCTCCCATCCCAAGGGTATTATACTCTTCTCTGAATATGTCTGTGTGTCTAATAGCACCATATTCTTGTTTCACTGATGGGATATCTTAGTAATCTGAGGATTTTACTGACAGTTTTTGTTTGTTTGTTTGTTTGTTTTTAAGTGTCTCTCTTGCTAGGAAGTCTTTATTTCCTTCACATTTTTTCTTTTTAATTTAATTTGATCTTTTTCTTTCATGTTACAGGTTTTCCCTGGATCAGGTGATCTCAGGGCTCATATTTAAGAGTGGGGGGTTAATAGCAGACTGGAAGCTAGAGAGAGAATGTGTGTGTAGGGGTGAGGGAGTTCACTGTAGGGCCACTGGCTTGGGTTTCACTGGGGGACCTCCCATGCCAGATTCTTTGGGTCATTTTTTAGCAGGCTGAGCAGATTCCTAGAGAAGAATCTCCCTGTCTCCAGCCTGGCTAACAGCATTTTGGCAGCCAGGGGCAGGTAGAAGGCTGGGCGTGGGGGATCTTAGCATCTGTTAATTGTTCACTTAGTGCCCTGATTTCAGCATAAGTAGGCCACCTTCGACTGTGCCTAGTGCTTCTTGCTCCAGATACCCTCTTCAGAGAAAAAATACTTCTGTCTTCTGTTGGAGAGGAGGACTTCACCTTTGAGGAATGGAAATGGGGACAAACTGCTTTTTTTTTTTTTTTTTTTGGTAAAGATTTTATTTATTTGACAGAGAGACACAGCGAGAGAGGGAACACAAGCAGGGGGATTGGGAGAGGGAGAAGCAGACTCTGGGCCGAGCAGGGAGCCCGATGCGGGGCTCGATCCCAGAACCCTGGGATAATGACCTGAGCTGGAGGCAGATGCTTAATGACTGAGCCACCCAGGCGCCCCTCGAACTGCTTTTTAAACCATGTTTCAACCTATTTTCACCACTCCTCATCCAGAGGTGCTTGGTCTTCTGCCAGCTCCCGAGCATGTGGGGGCATCTGTCTCCATCAGTGTAGGCCTCAGCTCTCTGCAGCTTTAGGAATCCCTTTTCTTAGGTTAGCCAGATTGTCTGCCTGTGTCAGTCTGCTTTCCACCTTTCAAAATGCTGTTGCTCTTGCCTTTTTCTCCCATTTTCGTGGAGTTAAACCTTTTAAAAATTCGGTTCCTGTCATTTTACCAGATCATCAGGCGGGAAATTACATGTCCATTCACTGACGTGACTTAGAATATATGTTTTCAACATAGAGAATTTGTTGAAGGGACAAGCACTGAGAAGCAAACACTAATCTTTGCACCCCTGGCACTGATGACCCCTTAGGATGTAGTCAGAGTCCTTTTTTAATGCACATTCATATTTTGTGACAAACATGGGATAATACATTATATAATTTTCACCATTTTTTTTTAAAGATTTTATTTATTTATTTGAGAGAGACAATGAGATAGAGAGAGCATGAGAGGGGGGAGGGTCAGAGGGAGAAGCAGACTTCCTGCTGAGCAGGGAGCCCGATGCGGGACTTGATCCCGGGACTCCAGGATCATGACCTGAGCCGAAGGCAGTCGCTTAACCAACTGAGCCACCCAGGCGCCCTCACCGTCTTTTTTCACTTAAAATATATGAAGAACATTTTCCCATGTCAGTGTTCTGCCCTTTAAAAAATTACACAAAAATGTTTTGTGTGAAGTGCAGATATGCAAAGAAAGAAAAATACCCCATAATGTCAGCACTCAGAAACAATCATCACTGTAATGATAAGTACTTTCTCCCTGAGCTAAAAGTGAAATCTTGGGGCACCTGGGTGACTCAGCCCATTAAGCATCTGCCTTCAGCTCAGGTCATGATCCCAGGGGCCTGGGATTTAGCACTGTGTTGGGCTCTCTGCTCAGTGGGGAGTCTGTTTCTCCCTCTCCCTCTGACCCTCAACCCCCCCCCACTTATGCTCTCTCTCGCTCACTGTCTCCCTCTTTCAAATAAATAAATAAAATCTTACAAAAATAAAGGGATTTGCAAAATAAAAAGGCATATGTATATGTTGTTTTTTTATACATAAAACATGAAGGGGGAGTTAAAATGAAGTTCTTTTAGAATGTGTTTGAAATTAAGTGACCCTCAACTTAAAATGGATGGCTGTATACTTAGGATATTATATATGAACCTCATGGTAACCACAACCAAACCTATAATAAATACACAAAAAATAGAGAGAAGGAAAACTAAGCCTAAAGAAATTGATCAATCACAACAGAAGAGAGCAAGAGAAGAAGAAAGGAACAGAGAAGAACTACAAAAAACAACCAGAAAATAATTAACAAAATGACAGTAAGTATATACCTATTAACAATTACTTTAAATGTAAATGGTCTAAATGCTCCAATCGAAAGACAAAGGATGACAGAATGGATTGAAAAAAAAAAAAAAAAGATGCCTCTACGTACTGCCTACAAGAGAGTCACTTCAGACCTAAAGACACGTACAGACTGAAAGTGAAGGGATGGAAAAAAATATTCCATGCAAATGGAAGAAAGAAAGAAAAAAAAAGCTAAGGTATCAAGACTTACGTCAGACAATATAGACTTTAAAACAAAGACTGGGGGCACCTGGATGGTCATTGGTTAAGAGTCTGCCTTGGCTTAGGTCATGATCTCAGGGTCCCAGGATCGAGCTCCATGTCAGGCTCCCTGCTCAGCAGAGAGTCTGCTTCTCCGTCTCTCTCTGCCCCTCCCCACCCTGCTTGTGTGCTCTCTCTCTCTCAAATAAATAAATGAATAAATTCCTTTAAAAATAAATAAAACAAAGACTGTAACAAGAGATAAGAAGGGATGATAAAGGGATCAATCCAACAAAAGGATATAACAAGTGTAAATATCTTTGTCTTCAACACTGAAGCACCTAATACATAAATCAAATATTAATAAACATAAAGAGAGAAATGAGGGCACCGGGGTGGCTCAGTCATTTAAGTGTCTGACTCTTGATTTCAGCTCAGGTCATGATCTCAGGGTTGTGAGATCGAGCCCCGCATTGGGCCCTGTGCTGGGTGCTTAAGATTCTCTCCCTTCCCTCTGTCCCTCAATAAAAGGGAGAGTGAGAGAGAGAGAAATGGAGAGTAATATAATATTATTAAGGGACTTTAAAACCCCACTTACATTAATGGATTGATCATCCAGGCATAAAATCAACAAGGAAACATGTCTTTGAACAACAGATTAGACCAAATGGACTATATATATATACACACAGAACATTCCATCCAAAAACAACAGAATACACGTTCTTTCCAAGTGTACATGGAATGTTCTCAGGATAGATCACATGTGAGGCCACAAGACAAATCCCAATAAATTTAAGAAGACTGAAATCATATCATGTATCTTTTCCAACCATAACAGTATTAAACTGGAAATCAATTCTAAGAAAAAAAACTGGAAAAGACACAAACATGTGGAGGCTAAACAACATGCTACTAAACAACCAATGAATCAGTAAAGAAATCAAAGAGGAAATAAATACCTGGAGACAAATGCGAATGAAAACACAATGGTCCAAATTTTTGGAACAAAGTAAAAGCATCTGTAAAAGGGAAATTTATAGTGACTCAGGCCTACCTCAAAAACAAGAAAAATCTCAAGTCAATAATCTAACCTTACACATCAAGGAACTAGAAAAAGAAGATCAAACAAAGCCCAAATTAGTAGAAGGAAGGAAGTAATCTAGATCAGAGCAAAAATTGAGGACATAGAGATGATACATAAATAGATAGATAGGTAGATAGATAGATAGATAGATATAGACAGATAGACAGACAGACAAATGTAAAAGATCAATGAAACCAAGAGCTGTTTCTTTGAAAAAATAAGAAAAGTTGATAAATCTTTACCCAGACTTATCAAGAAAAAAAAGAGATAGGAACCAAATAAATAAAATAAAAGCCAAATTAGTCCAGGAAAGTCACTAAGCAAACAGCAGCAAAATCAAACATCAGCAATTACAAATGCTCTTATTTTCAGACTTGACAGATTATATTATTTAAAACGTCCAATTTCTGGGGCACCTGGATGGCTCAGTCAGTTCAACATCTGACTCTTGATTTTGGCTGAGGTCATGATCTCAGGGTCATGAGATTAAGCCCCATGTCAGGTTCTGTGCCAGGCATGGAGCCTGCTTAGGATCCTCTCTCTCCCTCTCCCTCTACCCCTACTCCCTCCCTCTAAAACAAATAAATAAACAAATAAAAAATCCAATTTCCAACAAAGGATTATACAAAGAAACAGGAATATAGGGCCTATGCATAGCAAAGGGAAGAGAAGCAATCAATAAAAACTGTTCCTGAAGAATTCCAGGTAAAGACTTTAAGTCAGCTATTATAAATTATGTTCAAGAAACTAAAAGAAACCATGTCTAAAGAACTAAAGTATGAGAATGATGTCTCACCAAATAAAGGATACCATTAAGAAGATAGAAATTATTTTTAAAAACTCCAAATAGAAATTATGGAGTTCAAATAATAATAACTGAAATAAAAATACACTAGAAGAGCTCAACAACAGATCTGAAATGAGATAAGAAAGAATCAGTGAACTTGAAAACAACTCAATTGAGAATACATCAGTCTGAGAAACAGAAAAAAAGAATGAAGAAAAATGAACAGAGACTCAGACCTGTGACACACTGTCAAGTATACCAACATACCCAGTTTACCAAGCATAGTGGGAATCCCAGAAGGAGCAAGGAGAAAGGAGCAGAAAGAACATGAAGAAGTAGTGGCCAAAAACCTCCCAAATTTTATGGAAACATTAATCTTCCTATTCAGGAAATGGAACAAATTTCAAGTAGAATAAACTCAAGACCCATAACTTACATCATACTCAAAGGTGAAAAGTTGAAAGCCTTTCCCCTAAAATAAGGAGCAAGACAAGGATGCTCATTCTTGCCACTTCTTTCAACACAGTATTGGAAGTCCTAGCCAGAGCAATTAGACAAGAAAAAGAAATAAAAGGAACCCAAATCAGATGGTAAGAAATTTGCAGATGATGTGATATCATATATAGAACACCCTAAAGACTCCACCAAGAACTACTGGAACTAATAAACAAAGTCAGTAAAGTTGCAGGGTACAAAATCAACATATACAAATCAATTGCATTTGTATGCACTAATAACAAACTCTAAGAATGTGAAATTAAGAAAATAATCCCATGTACAATTGCACCAAAAAGAAAATACCTAGAAGTAAATGTAGCCAAGACCGAGGTGAAAGACCTGTACACTGAAAACTTTAATACACTAATGCAAGAAAATCAGAGGACATTAAATCAAAAGTTATTCTGTGCTCATGGACTGGAACAATTAATACTGTTAAAATGTCCCTATTATCCAAAGAAATCTACACATTCAATGCAATCTCTAACAAAATTGCAATGCCATTTTTCACAGAAATAAAACAAACAGTCCTAAAATTTGTAGGGAACCACAAAAGATCCTGAATACCCAAAGTAATCTTGAGGAAGATCAAAGGTGAAGGCATCACACACCTTGATCCCAAATGATAGTACAAATCTATAGTAATCAAAACAGTGTGGTGTTGGCATAGAAACAGACACACAGATCAAGGGAACAGAATAGAGAAGCCAGAAATAAACCCACACATCTATGTCAATTAACATATGACAAGGGAGCCAAGAATATACAATGGGGAAAGAGCAGTCTCTTAAATAAATGATACTGGGAAAACTGGACAACCACATGCAAAAGAATGAAACTGGACCACTATTTCACATCACACACAAAAATTAACTCAAAATGGATTGAAGAGTTGAATGTAACACCTGAAACCTAGAACTCCTAGAGGAAAACATAGGCAGTAAGCTCCTTCACATCAGTTGTGGCGATGATTTTTTTGGATTTGACACTAAAGCAAAAATAAACAAGCAGGGCTGCATCATACTAAAAAAACTTAACGTATGGCAAAGGAAACCATAAACACTATGAAAAAGCAACCTACCAAATGGGAGAAAATACTTGCAAATCACTTATCTGATAAAGGGTTATTATGCAAAATATATAAAGAACACATACAACTCAGTAGCAAAAATACCCATTAAAAAATGGACAGTAGGGCGCCTGCGTGGCTCAGTTGGTTAAGCAACTGCCTTCGGCTTAGGTCATGATCCCAGGGTCCTGGGATCAAGCCCCGCATCAGGTTCCCTGCTCAGCGGGAAGCCTGCTTCTCCCTCTCCCACTCCCCCTGCTTGTGTTCCATCTCTCGCTGTGTCTCTCTCTCTCTGTCAATTAAATAAATAAATAAAATCTTTAAAAAAAAATGGACAGTAGATCAGACTGGACAGTTTTCCAAACACATACAAATGGCTAACAGGTACATGAAAGGGCGTCAACATCACTAATCATCAGGGAAATGGAAATCAAAACTCCAATGAGGTATCACCTCATACCTGTTAGAATGACTATTATCAAAAGATATGAAATAACAAGTGTTGTCAAGAATGTGGAGAAAAGGAAACCCTTGTACACTGTTGGTGGGCATGTAAATTGGTGCAGCCACTATGTAAACAGTATGGAGGTTCCTTAAAGAACTAAACACAGAACTACCATATGATCCAACAATTCCACTTCAGGGCACTTATCTGAAGAAAATTAAAATACTAACTCAAAAAGATATATGTACCCAGTGTTCACTGCAGCATTATTAACAATAGCAAAACATGGAAGCAACCTAAACATCCACTGATAGACGAAATTTTTAAAAAGATTTTATTTATTTGTCAGAGAGAGGGAGAGCACAAGCAGGGGGAGTCGGTGTCAAGGAGCCTGATGAGGGACCCAATCCCAGAATCCCGGGGATCATGACCAGAGCCAAAGGCAGAAGCCCAACCAACTGAGCCACCCAGGTGTCCTGATAGATGAATTTTTAAAAAACGTATCACACACACACACACATGCACGTGCACACCCACACCCACACGATGGAATATCATGATATTATTCAGCCATAAGTAAGTAGGAAATCTTGCCAGTTGAGACAACATGAATAGACTGAGGCCATTAAACTAAGTGAAATAAGTCAGAGAATGACAAATATTGTATCATCTCACTTATATGTGGAATCTAAAAAATAAAAACAACCAAAACTGGGCTCAGATTGGTGTTTCCAGAGGTGGGGGTTGGGGGAGTGGTAAAATGGGTGAAGGTGACCAAGATCTTTAAAAGTGAAATCTTTGCTTTTAAGTATTCAGCCTCCTATGGGAGACATATTTTAAACAAATAATTACAAATACTTCACACAACAATTATAAGTTCATTCATTCATTAAGTAAATGTTTATTGTATGCTTACTATATATATATGCCAGGCACTAAACAAAACACAGTCCTCACCTTAGAGATACATTCTAGTAGGTGGAGACAGATACATAGATAGATACTAAGTCATGTAGTGACAAGTGCAATGGAAAGGAAAAAAGGCAGGGGACAGGCAGAATGGATATTTTATGCTACTCTATATGGGATGGTGAGGTAAATTCCCCCTGAGGTGTTATTGGAGCAGAGACCGAAAGGAAGTAAGGGAGTGACCATGCAGATAACTGGGGGAAGAGGTTTCCACACTAAGGAAAAGCAAGTGCCAAGTCCCTGCCGCAGGAAATGCCCACTGTGTTGAGGATTAGCAGGGAAGAGCGCGGAGCTGGAAGGAGTTAGTGGGGAGCGTGGTAAGAGACTGTCAGAGAGGTCGGTAGGACCAGAGCCTGTGGAGCATCGCGAGCCATTGTGAGGACAGGGGCTTTCAGATGGGTAAACTAGAGGGCCAGTGGAGGTTTTGAGCAGAGGAGTTGCATGACTTGATTTGCACTTTTTTCTTTTTCAGAAGAACTTTTTATTTTGACCTCATTTTAGATGTATAGAAAAGTTGCAAAAATAGAACAGAGAATGTCCTTATTCCTCCATAGCCAGCCTCCTCTAATGGTAAGATCTTACCTACACATAGAGCAGTTACCAAAGACAGAAAAATTAACGTTGGCTTATTATTATTATTTTAAAGATTTTTATTTATTTATTTGAGAGAAAGAGCGTGCACACAAGCAGGGGGAGGGCCCGAAGGAGGGGGAGAAGCAGACTCCCCGCAGAGCAGGGAGCCCAATGTGGGGGTCGATCCCAGGACCTGGGGATCATGACCTGTGCCGAAGGCAGACGCTTAACCGACTGAGCCACCCAGGCGCCCCTGGCTTATTATTATTAAGTAAACTGCAGACCTAATTCTGATTTCCACAGTGTTTCCACTAATGTTCTTTTCCTGTTCCAGGATCTAACTGAGGGCCCCTCATTGCATTTGGTCATTAGTTCGCTTTAGTCTCCAGCAGTTCCTCGGCCTTGCGTTTCATCACCTGACCCTTGTCCAGAGTAGTGACCAGTAATGCTGTCACAGTTTCCTCAGTTGTGACCTTCCTCAGTTTTCTCATAGCCAGAGTGAAGTTACACATTTTTGGCAAGAATCTCATGGGAATGACATTGCGTCCTTTTCTCAGTGCATGTCATGGGGTTCATGATACTAGGGTGATGTCGACTTTGACCAGTTGGTTCCATTGGTTTCTACCAGTTTTCAACCCTGTAGAGTTACTGTTTTCCCCTTTTTATTTCATAGATATGCTGAGGAGGCAGCTTGAGAATATATCATTTCTGTCTCTCCTCAAATGTGTAGCCCCTCATATTCACACCCGGCAGTGGATCTTGCCCCGAGTAGTTTTTACCGTGGTGTTTGCCTAACGGTGTGACTTTTCGATTTCCTTCTTTCCTTTCACATCCATAATTTGTAATTCTACTATAGATGAAAGTTGCCTTTGTCCCTCTTTATCTACTTAAGTACTTGTTCATATCAGTATGACCTCGTGACCCTAGTACTTTCAGCTCTAGACCCTGACGTGGAATTGTCAGACCTTGTGGTGATTTCCCTTTTGTTTTCCTTGAGGAATTGCCACAGCGGCTCCATCGTCTTACGTTCCCGCTAACAGGGCACAGGGGTTTTGGTTTCTCCACATCTCCACAGCTTTCTCCACAACATATTTTCTGGGTTTTTTTTTGCAAGCCATCCTAACAGATGTGAGGTGGTATCTCATTGTGGTTTTGCTTTGTGTTTTCCTAAAGATTACTGCTACTGAACTTCTTTTCATGTGCTTTTTGGCCATTAGTGTAGGGTACGGGTTTTAATGGCAGCACCTTCTCTCAATACCGCTTTCTGTCTTAGTTGGTTTGGACTACTGGTAAGAGAGACTGGTATTTTTAATATCAGCAAGTGGCTTAAACAACAATTTGTTTCTGGAGGGAGGGAAATCCATGATTAAGGCACTGACAGATTTGGTGTGTGGTGAGGACTGGTTTCCTGGTTCCTAGATGACCATCTTATTGCTGTGTCCTTACATGATGGAAGGAGAAACAGAAGCACTCTGGGGTCTCTTTTATAAGGGCACTAATCCCATTCAGGAGGGCTCCATCCTCATGACCTAATTACCTCCCAGAGGCCGCATGTTGAAATACCATCCAATTGGTGATTAGATTTCAACACATGAACTTTAGGGAACACATTCAGTCTGTAGTAGGAAGGTTAGGTTATTGATTTGAGATATTGTTTTCTTTTCTCTTCTTAAATGTAGGCATTTATAGCTATGCATTTTCCTCTAAGCATTGCTTCCACTGCATTCCATAAGTTTTGGGTGTTGTATTTTCATTTTCATTCATCTCAAAATCTCTTATTTCCACTGTAATTTCTTTTTTGACACATTACTTACTGAGAAGTCTGTTTTTTTGTTTTTTTGTTTTTTTTTTTAATTTCCACATATATATGACTTTCCCAAATGTCTGTCTGTTGTTGATTTCTAATATCACTCCATTGTTGGAGAACATACTTTTTATTTTTAAAATGTTTTTAAAATTTATTGAGGCTTGTTTTATGGCATAACAGGGGGTCTATGTTGGGTAATGTTCCATGTCCACTTGAGAAGAATATGGAATGTTCTAGAAGTGTCTGTTAGGTCTAGTTGGTTTACAGCGTTCAAGTCTTTTATTTCCTTATTGAACTTCTTTTTTATCCATTATGAAAAGTGGGGTATTGAGGTCTCTATTACTGTCAAAATGGTCCATTTTTCCTTTTCATTCTGTCAGTTTTTGCTTCATATATTTTGCATTCATATATCTGTTGTTAGCTGCATGCATGTTTATAATTGTTATGTCTTCCTGATGGATTGACCTTCTCATCATTATAGAATGCCATTCTCTATCTTTGGTAATAATTTTTATCTTAATATCTATTTTGTCTGATATAGTACAACCATTCCAGATCTTTTGGGTACTATTTGCAAAGTATTTCTTTTTCCATTATTTTATTTTCAACCTGTTTGCATCTTTGAATCTAAAGTGTGTCTGATGAATCACTGACCTCTACCTCTGAAACCAGTAATACACTATATGTTAATTAATTGAATTTAAATTAAAAAAATAAAGTGTGTCTCTTGTAGACAATATATAGTTGGGTCATGTCTTTTTTTTTTTTTTAAATCCATTCTTCTAACCTGTTTTCTGTTACAGTGTTTGGTCCATTTATATTTAGTGCAATTACAGATAATATAGGATATATGTCTGCCATTTTTGTATTTGTTTTCTGTCAGTCTCATGCATTTCTGTTTTTCTTAGTACTCCATTACCACTTTCTTTTGTATTAGGTATTGTGTTAGATATTTTCTAGTACATCATTTTAATTACTTTGTTTCTTTTGCTATACATTTTTTGGGGGGGTTATTTTCATACTGGTTCCCCTGGGGATTATATAATACCATCTTAACTTAGATGAATATCAACCTAATTTGTATTTCAAAAGCTCCTATATAGCTCTGTCCTTTCCTCTTTATATTATTATTATCACATAAATTACATCTTAAATTATAAGCCCATCAATACAGTGTTTAAATTATTTTGTAATGCAATTATCTTTTAAATCAGATAGGAAAACAGACCAAAATATATTTATACTTTTATGTTACCTATATATTTACATTTACTGGAGATATTTATTTCTTCATGTGGATTTAAGTTTAGTTTCCTTTCATTTCAACCTAAAGGATTCTTTTAGTATTATAGGGCATGTCTACTTGATACAAATTATCTCAGTTTTCTTGATCTGGGAATGTCTTAGTTTCTCTTGTTTTTGAAGAATAGTTTTATTGGATATTGAATTTTTTTTTTTTTAAAGATTTTATTTATTTATTTGAGAGAGAGAGAATGAGAGACAGAGAGCATGAGAGGGAGGAGGGTCAGAGGGAGAAGCAGACTCCCTGCCGAGCAGGGAGCCCGATGCGGGACTCGATCCTGGGACTCCAGGATCATGACCTGAGCCGAAGGCAGTTGCTTAACCAACTGAGCCACCCAGGCGCCCCTGGATATTGAATTCTTGATTGCAATCTTTTTCGGTACTTTTAGTTTGTTTTCCCACTGCCTTTGGCCTCCACTGTTCCTAAGGAGAAATCAGCTATTCATTTTATTGAGGCTATTTTGCTGCTTTCTCTTGCCACTTCCAAGATTTTCTGTCTTTGATTTTTGACACTTTGACTGTGATGCATCTAAGTGCAAATCTCTTAGAGTTTTTTTCTTTTATTCTTTCTTTTTTTTTAAGAGAGGGATGGAGAGGTGGAGAGAGAGGGAGAGAGACAGTCTCAAGCAGGCTCCATGCCCAGTTTGGAGCCTGACATGGGGCTCAATCTTACAACCCCGAGATCATGACCTGAGCCAAAATCAAGAGTCGGACATTTAACCGACTGAGCCACCCAGGTGCCCCCCTTTGAGTTTTTTAAAAATTGAGATATATAATTGACATATAACAGGTATTTAGTTTCAGGTGTATGGCATAATCATTCACATTTGTATATATATTGCAGAATGATCACCACAATTAGTCTAGTTAACATCAATCACTATACATAGTTAAAATTTTTTTTCTGTGATGAGAAATTTTAAGTTCTACTCTCTTAGCATCTTTAAAATATGTAACATAGTATTGTTAACTACAGTTACCATACTGTAACTTACATCCCCATGACTTATTTATTTTGTTATCCAAGGGATACTTGAAGGGATGGCCTTATGTATGGTCATCCCCTGTATAGACTGTGTAAGCCTGGTACTTTTGGCTGGCTGGCTGGAGCTGTGGCGGGCATGGGCTGGGGTTCCCAGGGCACTTCATGGTCCTGAGGATCTCCACATAGTGGGTACCCTGACAGACAGCTGAAGCTGAGGTGAGTTTAAGCTGGGGATTTCCCTGGGCTCTCCACGCAGAGGGGTCCTTGACAGCTGCAGCTGATGTGGGTGCAAGCCAGGGTGTCTTGGCTGGGTGGCTGGAGCCAAGATGTGTGCAGGGTGGTGGTCGTCCACCCAGGGGGTGCCATAGGAAGTCATCTGTAGCCAAAGCAGTGTGGGCTGGGAGGGTTTCTGGGTGCCCTGCTGCTGTCACCTTGGCATGATGGCTAGAAGTGTAGTGAGTACTCACCAGGGGTGTCCTGGTGTGTGCCACACTGGGGCCTCCTTGGCAGGATAGTTTGGGCCAGTGTGGGATAAAGGCCCAGGGCTCACTGAGGAAGTAGACTGGGAATGGTGCCCAGAACCTGCTCCCATCCACCTTATCAAGGTGGAAGGGGGACATAAACCTTGGTGCTCACCAGGCCCTCTGAGTCAGAGAGAGTTCCAGCAGCTCCCCTACCATTTGGCAGAGTTCTGGGGCTTGATCTTTTATATTCTAGTTGCTCTTTTAAGCCAAGGTTTTTGTTTTTTTTTTTTTTTTTTCCTGTACCCCAGGGCAGCTGAATCTGCTCCTGGTCTCTCAATACTGTCCCTGCCCCTGCAGCTCACAGGGTCAGGGGTAAGTTTCGTTTCAGTACTGTGTATACGTCTGTCTTGTCAGTCTCTATGTGGTTTCTCTTTTTTTGTGCAGAAGCTGTTCATTCAGCCCTCAGTTCTTCAGGAGGAATTGTTCTATAAGTAGGTGTGAATTTGGAGCATCCGTGGAGGAGGTGAGTTCAGGGTCTTCCTACATCATCACCATCTTGGACCTGAAGCCTCCTTTCCTGGACTAATTTTGCAAAGCTATATTCTTTATGAATGGTCACTGAATTGTCAGCTTAGTGATGTTAATGATTGGACAGAGATTTCATTTAATGTCTTGAACTAAGTTTCTAAGCCTTTGTTGAAGGGCTGTGTCTGGGTATGTGTCTGTGTGACGGAGAGAATTTGTTCTGCAATGTCCTCAGTGCTTCAGCAGGCAATCGACAGCCATGCCATCACCTTCACTGATTGCATGAGGATTTTCAAGGTCAGAGCTTAGAGTCTTCTCAGGGCCTTCCTGAATATGCACAAAAATGTGACACGCATATGAACTTCTAGATTCCCAGAAATATGTGGTAGCTTGTCAAAGCCACCAGCTATCTCCTTCTCTAGTTTTTTCTTCCAGGTTTTTTTGGTTACCTTGTTGTTGGCTCCAATTAGTAATGCTGCCTGAGGCAGCTGCAGTGTTAGCTGAGGACCAGTGATTGCCTACAGCAGTTAGGGCTGTTTGCAGAGTGAGCTTGAGTCAGGTCAAATAAAGACCAGCCCTGAGGATGGCGATTTTCAGTGCTCCTGTCAGACAGGTCAAATAGGGGCGGTTCTCTGCAGCTGAAGATTTTGGGGAGCTCCAATCCATTCAGGGCCTTCCAGTCACTACTGGTTTTCACAGGTACTGTAGTTATGGGGCTTCTGGTTTTCAAAGCTACCACAGAGACAGGGAGTGGGGCAAAGCCACTGGCTTTTCTGAGATTGTTTTCCTGGAATAAACACTGCTTGGCTTATTGCAAGCCTTTAGTTAATTTCCAAAGTTCTGAAAAAGTTTACCAGCTTTTGCCATTGTTCTCATTGCCTTTATGGAGGACCTGATTTTTGTCAGTCCTGACTATTCCCTACCTACTCCCCACCCCTTATTCCCTTCCTTTACTTCCCTAAAGGAAGTAGAAATTCTTTATATACTAAAGCTGTAAATTTACACTGACACTTTGGATTCAACCCAGTACTTCAGGGTTCTTTGTATAGCCTTTCCTCTTTCCTGATAAACAAAATTCTCTAACAGTGAGAAACTTGGTCCTTATTATCTACAGTATATGTGTGTGTTCGATTTTTGTGTATAAAGTCGTTTCAGAATTGCTAACCCACACCCCTGAGAGAAACCCATGGAGTTGGTTTACTCTTACAAAGATGACCGCCAGCTGTGTTGAGAATGAAGGGCCGGGCTCAGGACCAGCCAGTTAGAATAGTTAGGTAGCTCCTCAGATTATTCAGGTTCGAGATGATGGTGACTTGGGCCAGAACAGCGTCTGTTTAGAAGGTAAGACATGGTCAGATTCTGGATGCATTTTGAAAGTTGAACCCATAGTATTAAACTGCTGGGTTGGATGTGGGACATGAGATAAACAAAATATGAAGGATGATGGCAAGTTTTTGCCTGAGCAACTGAAAGAATGGAGTTGCCATTAACTGAAAGCCTATGGGAGGTGCAGGTTCTGGGGGAGAAGACTGATTATGGTCATTTGAAGTTTCAGATGTCTGTTAGATATTCAAGTGCAACTCGATGTCCAGAAGCAGCTGATTCTGAGTCAGGCGTTTAGACAAGATCTGGACTGGAGGCCCATCTGAGTAGTCAGCATCGAGGGGATTGGGGAAAGCGCTGTCAGTGCCCTGCCTCTATCATAAGAACTTCCGGTGTGCTTTTGTCTGCCGCCATTAACTGTATCTTTGTCAAAAGGCTTTTCTTTCTTCGTCCGTGTTTTTATTTTCTAACTGTGGAAGGTGCCCATGGCATGTCAGTAGCCGACCTGCGCTGGGATGGCCCTTAATGACTCTCGGGGGAGCAAACAGCCCAGCGCTCTTGCCCCCCACATGGGATAGCTCTGAGGCAAGTGTTGTGCTGCATTTCCCAGAGTGTCCTGTGGGATTAAACTACAGTTGCCAACTGTGGGAACTGGCTTAAGAACACACTCCTCGTTGGCTGATTTCTCTTAATAAAATTCCCCTAGTCTCCTGTTTCCTTTCCCTGGAATCGTTTCAGGTTCTACTCTGGGCAGAACTCAAACAAAGATAATTTCAAAGCTGTGAGGTAGATGAAGGCTCCAAACAAGTGAGTGCCGAGAAGCCAAGAGGAGCAGACCCCGACCGAGCACCAGAGGGCTGCCCCACCTGTAGGTCAGGGACACTACATGTGCAGGGAGAAGCGGGTTCTCCCTCGGCAGCGTGGGGGGTTGGCAGAACGTGGGCAAGCAGTCAAGCGTCGGTGCAAGACAGTGACAGGATGATGGGCTATGGAATCTAAGCTGTAAAAGGAGAGGAAAAGGTACGAGGGAAGCGAGGACCTGAAATCTTGGTGGACTCAAAGAATTGCTAGGGTTGGAGTCCCCAAGAGTGAATTGTCAGTCTTGACTATTCCCTACCTATGTAGGGAACGTACCAGGGGGTTTTTTGGAGACCGAGGTGCTCAACAGTGCGGTTATGGAGAGTTGCAAGTTTTGTTACTGGAAGGACTGGACTCTGGAGTAAGACTACGGAGTGTCTTTTCAGTGCAGGAAAGAACAGGAGCTGAGAGGCCAGGGGTTATGTTATGTCACCATTTGAATGCTGAAATCACTGTGATTATGAAATCAGTCTTGGGGAATGACCACACACTGGGAGCTAAACTTGTCAACGAATAAGGGGGAGTGAGCAGGCTGGGGGCTAAGGAGAACAGAAACAGGAAAGAGTAAACTAAAGATAGGTTTTTCTTGAACAGACCTGGTACTTACTTATGTGCCAGGCAGTTCTAAGCAGTTTATAGTCATTTAATCCTCATTAACACCCCCCCACCCCCGCCAGGATAGGAGCTGTTTTACCTACGTTAAAGATACGGAAACGGAAGTAAAAGCGAATAAATGACTTGCCCAGGGTCCCAGAGCCAGTGAGTGGTGGTGCCTGGATTTAGCTTATGACTTTGCTTCCTATTCTTCAGTTTCACACTGTGATGCCTATTCATCCCATGTGTTGAATGAGAGTGATCTAGAAGCAGCAATGAAAAGAAGGGCACCTACCCCACTTCCATGGCCCAGATACAAGGGGAATGGAAGCTGAAATGGGAAACCTTTTTTAACTGTAAATAACTGTTTCATTGCCTGTATTTACCTCGTATTGCCCTTACTGTCGTTCCACGTTGTAATGACTAGAGCTTTCAGAAACATGTTGGTAGAAGATACCATGTTTTTTATTTAATGGGAAATGCTTCCTCTTTTGCTATTAAGATGACTTTAATTTTGATTTGATGATAAATAACGTTAAGAAAGTATTTTGGGGGTGCCTGGGTGGCTCAGTCAGTTAAACCTCAGACTCTTGATTTCTGCTCAGGTTATGGTCTCAGGGTTGTGAGATTAAGCCCCACATCAGTCTCTGTGCTCATTGGGGAGTCTGCTTGAGATTCTCTCCTTCTCCCTCTGCCCTCCCCCCACTTGCACACTCTCTCTTAAGAAAATCTTAAAAGATTCTTCGCAAAAGTTTTAGTTTTGCTAAAGCTAGGAGATACTGAATTTTATCAAAAGATGGTGTTTGTGGTGTCTATCAGTCAGAACTTTTTCCTCTTTGGCTTTATTATGGTGATGACTTATGAACAGATTTATCACCTTTTGAAATATTCTTGCATTCTTGAGCTACCAGTAATTGTGTATGCTTACTGTATGGCTGGGATTGAAGGGCTTCCAGTTAATTTACAAAGTCCTGGATCTTTGCTCTGAGACTGGTGTTTTTCCTCCTGGTACCTTTGTGGAGATCATGCTAGTTTGGAAATAGGGTAATTTTAGTTTTTCAAAGCAAATTAGGATGGCTGACCCTTGTCAGTCTGTGGACAGGAAGCAGATGGCTTGAGTGGTGGCTCTGCTGCTTGGCTCTTTGATCCAAGGATTGGGTGAGGGTCTGGACCGGGCTTTCTCAGCCAAGGTTCTTCATGTGAATAATGGAACACAGAAAATGGTTCAAGGAACTCTTTTTTAAGTTCTCCCACAGAGAGTATGTAACTATAGTTGCCCTTGAACGATGAACCCTGGGAGCTAGGGGCACCGACCCCTTCAGCGCAGTCAAAAACCCATGTATAACTTTACTGACTGGAAGCCTGATGATAGCAGTTGATAAAACACGTATTCTCTATATTATATGTATTACATACTGTATTCTTAGCGTGAAATAAACTAGAGAAAATACTAAGAAAATCATAAGGAGAAGGAAATGCATTTATAGTACTGTACTTTATCGGGGGGAAAAAAACCCACGTATATATAGTGGACCTTCGCAGTTCAAACCCATGTTGTTCAAGGATCAACTGAGAGATCACTTTAGATGCACAGAAACGGATGACAATGGGTACAGTAGGAGGTTCCTACTGCTATAATAAATTACCCCACAGACAAAACAACACAAAGCGATTCTTACACAGTTCGGGAGGTCAGAACCCCAAAATCAGGGCTCTTAAGTCAGTGTCGGCTGGTTCCTTTTGGAGGCTCTGAGGGCAGAGCGTTCCTGTTTTCAGCCTCTGCAGGTTGCCTGGAGTGCGCAGCTCATAGCCCTCCCTCCTCCTCCCAAGCACCGCACTGCAGGCTCGGCCTCGGTCAGCACCCTGCTCCTCGGGCAGCACACACGCTCTGCTTGAACGTGGCTTTCCGTGATTACACTCAGGGCCCACCAGGAAGATCCCATCTCAAGCACCTTACCGTTAATCACATCTGCCAAGTCCTCTTTGCCACATGAGGGAACATTCGTAGACCCCAGGGATTAGGACTTCGCGAGCTTTGGAGGGCGTTCTCTAGCCTACGGCAGATGGCCGAGGGCCTCGGGGCTGGATTCTTTGCATACCCTGGTTGAGGAGGACTGCCCCTACCGTGTACTTGGTAGTCACAGGTGGTACCAAACTGCTTGTGTCCCATGACTGAGATTCAGAAAGCTGAAACTCCATGGGCTCGTTCAAAAGTGTGTGACTTGGTAGCATTGTGTGTGTAATGCTTGGGAAAAGCTTCCTGGTGTCAGCCGGCAATCCCAGGATAAAGGTGTGACTGGACTTTTGTTAGAAATGACCTCTGGAATGAGAATGAGCCCTACTCTTCCAGGTCTGGTTGGACCCCACTGGGAGGAAGCCAACACTTGGTGAGTCTTGCTTGCCTTCCACACTGGATGAACAATCAGGATTGAGGGTGAAGCAGAGATGATACACAGGACAGATGTAGAGAGGGACAGACTTCTTCATGATGGCAGATCACGCCCCAAGCCAAGGGTGGCCTGCTCTCGATCAGAGCTTTCCAAAGGTGGATGTGCACAGCGGAGAACTTTGTCTGTCTAGAGAGAGCCCCAAGTTTGGATGGCTCCCTGGCAGGGACACGTGGGGAGGGAAGATGGTAGGTTCTAAATGACATGATTACTTAAGGTTCCTTTAAACCCTGGTGCCCCATGTGACTACTTTGACTTTTACTTGGGGAAACAGTCCCAGTGAGGGCGGTCACTTCCTGGATTTATAAAGTTCAGAGCAGAGTGAAATACTAAAACCTCTTCATTTCTGGTCTTTAGATATGAATGCTTGCTAATAACTCAAATTATCAAGACAGTGAGAACCTACTTCTCAAAAGTCCATTGAAAAGTGGAAGTTGAGTGAAGTAACCTCAGGTACCAGGAAGCATTCATTTATGCTGGGAAGGGAAGCAGGGGAGTGGAGTCCAACTGTGTTGCTATTGAGCCCCCCGCAGGCCCGTCAGAGGCTGCCTGTAGGGGGTTGAAGTTCAGGAAATCAGTCCAAATTTCATGTGAAACTATTTTTTTTTTTAAAGATTTATTTGACAGAGACACAGCGAGAGAGGGAACACAAGCAGGGGGAGTGGGAGAGGGAGAAGCAGGCTCCCGCAGAGCAGGGAGCCCGATGCGGGGCTCGATCCCAGGACCCTGGGATCATGACCTGAGCCGAAGGCAGACGCTTAACGACTGAGCCACCTGGGTGCCCCCATGTGAAACAATTTTAATGATGGTAGAACCTCTCAGACATTCAAAATCCTAGATGCAAAGCTCCTCTGAGAGGACAGATTTTCCTACTGACTCAGTTGATACCAGAAATAAGCAGTTGCCTGAGGACTTGTGTTTCCAAGGCAAAATCTTGACTATTTTTAATGAACATAAGACAGGGAGCTAACACTACATTTCACAATCTCTGAGCACTGATCGATGTTCTTCTTAATCCTGTAGAATTTCTCCACATATTCAGAACGGCCTAAGAGCTCCACAAAATCTTCATCGTGAGTGATGACCAGAAGCTGGAAGTTACGCTGCTGTGAGCGACTCTTGATTATCCTGAAACAGTATATTTAGAACGTTTTATTACTGGAGAGCACAAAAATCCTTTCCTTTATATAGAAAGCCACTGAGAACCTTGTCGGACACCTGACACAATGTGCCAGCCCTGTAGGAAACTGGAGAGGGGTGGGGTGGGCCGAGGCCTTCACACCTGCCAGCTAGGAGTCCCGTCTGAAGTGATTCCTCACCTAGGTCTGACACAGGCACTGGGAAGAATACACGATATAGTTTCTTCCAGAACACACATTTCTTCTTACTAAAGCAGGCAGAAATGTTTTACTTAATTTTCCTTAATATCTGTGCTGTTCAACTTTAGTAGGAGTCTGACTTGTCTGGGGTTTTTGTGACCTGTCACTAATTCTGTCTTGCGAGACAAAAAAAAAAAAAAGACCAACTACAGGCAAGGGAAATTACATTTGCAAGCCCCTCTGCCTTCTCAGGAGCTGGGTCTACTTAGAATTCTGCCACCACCAGTCACTAGATGCATCATTAGTATGACACACAGGAGACCTGAGTGGGTGTACTGGGAACATTTTTGCTCATTATCTATATGCTGAGGTAACTAGCTACGAGACTGGAATCAGGCTTTTTCTTTTAACTAATCATTTATTTATCCCTTGCCTGCAGCTGGATGCACTTAGCTTTCAAAAGTAGTAGCCCTTCCGCGCTGGCCACACAAGACTACGGAGACATGGCTGAGAAAGGGGTCCCCGCTATCATCTCTGCCAGAAAGAATGTATCTGAAGCCGGAGTACCCAAAACAGCTGCTCTAGCTTAGAAGAAGGGCTTTTCCTCTGTCAGCAGTCTTTCAGCAATGGGTGCCTATCCCTGGAGCCTCTACCAAGGGCATGTGAGTGTGGCAAAGGTGTGTGCAATTCTACTTTCTAGACTCTACTTAAGCACTATTACACTTTTTGAATAAGAGCTGTCATTCCTCATAGGGCTGGGGCGATGGGCCCAAATCCACTGTTACCACCTACAAATGTTTTAGCAGGGCATGCAAAGTCCTCTACATGACACGTGGGCACCGCTGGGGGGTTTACAGAAAAACCAAACCAAGCCAGGAAACCCTTCAGTTTCCCTATGAACACACTCGGGGAGATGCAGGATGTGTCTGGGACTGCTGTTCACTACCTCGTTCTTTTTTAAGCATCTGAAGAATTACTATCAAAGGTAAAGCCTAAGATCTGCCACCAACCAGCTTCCCCAAGGAAGACACATCTAGAGAGGATTTTCACCATAGTTTTTAAGGTAAGATGAAGAGTTCTATCATAACCTGACCCCAAACTGGAGATACTTACTCAACAAGAGCATGTGCAAGAGACTCAATGTTTTCTCGGTCGAGATTTGTTGTTGGCTCATCCAAGGCCAGGATGCCACAGTTCAAGCAGAACGTTTCAGCCAAGGCCAGGCGAATGATGAGTGAGGCTAATACCTGGAATAAAGCACCAGAGCTGAGCTGTACTGCACAGACCTTTTCCTCATGCACTTTTAGGAAAGCAGGCAGACCTGGCCTACTGTCTTTGTCAGGGAAAGGGAGCAATGTCATGGGCTCACTGACCTTAGGTAAATCACTGCTCTTCGATCTGGGAGAGCCTGGCACTGTGACCAGACTCTTAAACCCTTCCAGAAGGTGAGCCATCTGTCAGTGGCAGTGAAATAAAACGCTAAAAGCAATGGTGATCTCACTATCCCCAAATGCACACAAATCTTGTCAGCTATAACGAAACTTGAAGGCAGAGGTTTGAATCTGAAATGCATTACTGTTTATCTGTAACTAGTAATTTGAGTAATAGTATAAGATTAACAACGTTAAAAATTCAAGGCCTGGATCTTTTATTTTCCTGATGAGATTAGTTAGAAAACATGGACACATGACAACTTCCAGAGTCCCACACACACCTTTTCTGAGTTATCTTGAAATCTCTACGTTCCGTGGTGCAAAAGGGGCACCAGATACTGCACTTAAATGTCTACGTGCAGGCAGGGGCTTGCAAATGTAATTTCCCTTGCCTTTTGAGCAAGCTGAGATAGAGAAAGAATATTCCTGGGCCAATGTATCAGGAGTACAGAAGTATGTTGTTTTATTTAAGCTTACCTACAGGAAATTCAAGGAACTGACACTTGGAGGCACTTTCTTGGTTAATAGAAACCCAACACTAAAACCCTCAGATGCAGCTGAAGCCATCTGAGGGCATAAGGGACACAGAATTAAGAGTGACAGAGTAGTCTAGGAAGTATAAAATACTTATGTGTGAGCTGTCAATACCCCGTCCCCCGAACCTGCGAACAAAGGGGCATCAGTGAGTGACAGAGCAGTTTACAGCCTCTGACGCCCAGGGCAGGCTGGCAGACCGCAGAAGTCAGGATCATAGCTGGGCCCTTTGGGGAAGACCCTTCCTTCCTGTATTTGAACCCTACTGTGGCTGCCACCTCTACCACCATGTACTCAGAGTAGAGTTTAAATGAAGTTCCTGGCCCACCTCTACGAAACTATTAGTCTGTCTTCTTCCCCAACACCAAGGAAGCAATTATTGCTAATTTTTATAATTTAGAGTATCTTTAGGAAATCTACTTTGTTCAGAAAATAATTTTCAAAGTATTCTTAATCCAAGGGACAGGTTTTCATAACTACCACTGAAAATCACCAAAGCAAATAGGAATACTGATTATAGATCACAAATTTTTCATTTTTGCAAACTATGATTAAGATAATAATCTGCATGTGCCTTAAATTGGTATCTGCTGTCTGGGCTGACAACAAAATACATACACACAGGATTGTCTTAAAGCAAAAACTGAAAACTATGGAATAGCTCAGAGAATGTGAGCAGCCATTTCGAGAACTGTTAAGATTTTGTTAAGAAAATTGGGGGTCTAGAAGTGTTATCAAATATAATCTGCTTCTAATCTGAAAGGAGGAAGTTCAAGAATCCAGACCATCTTGTTACAAACCTGCACACAAAGGACCCAGCCTCGTTCCCAAGGATGCAGGTCCAATTTTCCTGACTCGTTAAAGCTTTACTCCTCTTTCTGATTTGCTCTGTGCTCCCTATCCAACATAGCCTATTCTGCCACAGCCTCATGTGGAGCTAAGTGACCCGGCCCAGCAGCTGGGGGTGGTGGTTGTGGTGGGTGGGTGGGTGGTGTGTGTGTGTTGTGGGTGTGTGTGTGTGTGTGTGTGAGAGGCAGCTGTGGGTGTTAATGGCTTCTGGTCTAGCAGACCCTTCTTTTAACATTTTTAAGCAACCTCTACAGCCAACATGGGGCTCAAACTCATAACCCCAAGATCAAAGGTGTATGGTCTACCAACTGAGCCAGCCAGATGCCCCTAGCAGACCTTTCTTTTAGAGGATCTACAGGCCCAAAGGCTAGGCTGAAGGGGGAGAGGGGCAGGGACTCAGTCCTGTGATGGGGCTGCTTTCTCAATGAGAGTTTCATATTTTAATGCCTCATCTGGCTCAACCTAGGATCTGGTTTGGTAATACTGCCTATCATTGTTTCTAACATCCCTCCCCGACCTTTGATTGCTCTGAAATCAGGATGCACTCTTACAATTACAGTTGCATTTTTTTTTCTTTCTTGGTGGCACATAAAAGTGTGTCTTACAAGTGATGACACAGTAACTTTATTCCCACAAGGCGTGTTATGAAACAATGGTTGTTAGCTGCTTGATCTGCATAAGGCCTATCACGTGAGAATGCTTCAGACCCCCTTCTCCTAAAGGACCACCCAATGGTGCAGGAAATGCTGGTTAGAACTGGACGAGTGGAACGGGATAGCTGAGTCTGATCAACTTTATGTGGCAACACACAGTGCTCCGAGGAGCTTCCCACCATTCCCGGGCAGCCCTGGGTGCTTTCATGGCACCAACAGTACTTTCTCCCTGTCAATTCTCTGTGCACAGGTGGCGCCCGAGGCTCTTGAGATACCTGCCTTTTGTCCAGCACTGCATCGTCCTCGCATATCCAAGGCTGTGTCTCCCTTTAGCATCACCACGCGGTAGTTATAGTTCCGCCTTTTATCAGAGGCTGATACATTTTCATCGGCATCGGACCGAATTTCTATGTATTCAATATCTGACACAAAAAGATTATTATTTCAGAGGAACCTACACTCTGTAGCCTTTTGTCACTTGCAGATACTAAGTAAGCCTTCCATGAAGCAGTGTGTGAAGCTGACATTACCAAACTGGCTGAGAGGGTTCAGGAGGCAAAAGCAAGCCCGATGCCCCAACCCTCAGTCTCAGCTCTGCCTTTCTTAGTTCCCCTATTAAGAGCTTCCTCCTGCTGGTTTTCTTCTTATCGCCTTTCAGCTTATCCCTATCTACACTTCAACAGAATCTATTAGGTCATCAGTTAAATATAATATGTACATAGCCAAATATGTAAGTCCTGTCAGGCTCTGGAATAAAAAACCTTGCATTTTTTTTTCCTGCTACAAGATGTTGTCAAGATAAGAATTCTTAGAAAATCTCAAAGAGATGTTCAGAAAGGGGTCCAGGCGATAGTGCTGGCATGATGAGAGATCCTATGCGGCAAGAGCTAGGGACGAGGCTTTGGAAAAAAGCATTCACGACAAATCATGTCAATTACCTTGTCCACGATAGGTACTTCGCCAAAGGTCACGAATAATTTTGTTGATTTCTTCCATTTTCATACTGTGAAATTTCATGATTGCTCTGGAAAAAGAAGCCATTAGTACTTAAAAGAAAAATAATGAAATAATTATATGTAATAGTATATTTTAAAATTATGAAATATATAATGTATAATAAAAGTAACATCTTAACAATCTCATGAAATTACGGGTATTTCCAATGATAAAAGCAGAATACAGGAAGAGCTAGAAACAATAACCGGAACATTGCTGCACGGCTACTAGTGAATGCAGCCAGGCGTGCCCCCAGGGATTGAGTCCTGACCCTGCTCCACTGTCACTCCGTGACAGAACAAATACCCCCTCAAAGAAGTATTTAAATCCTGTGAAAATCTCAGAAAATTTGGACACCTTTTCTTAGGCTTACTGGAAGGACTGTAGCCACTGAGGCCCACCAGGTACAGGAGGACCTACCTGTGGAATAAAGGGATGGCAGCGAGTTAGAGACGGGAGGGGAGGTGTACAGGGTCCCCCAGTCTATGGGGACATACGCGCAACTCTGAAATGTGGCCTTTTCATTTCTGTTACTAGTAAGGTTTACCGAAAGTCAGCCTAGCCTCTTCGGGTGCTTTAGTTCCTCAGATGTTTGAGCTTTTCACCAACCAGAAGGGATGGCTGAGAGCAATTTAGAGACTTAAGCTGAGATGAACCTCAAAACTTCTATTTTTCCTTCCTAGTTGAAGACTAAGAAATCCTAACTCCAGATATATGCATTAATTTCCATTTGTCCTGTCAGCCTCCCCACCCCCACTCCACAACATACTTAAAAAACTAGTACTTTCTAAATACTAGAAAGAAGGAAAGAAACGTTTGTAAAAACAAAAGTAGCCTGTTAAAAACTTCATTCTTACTACAGTCACCTTTCCTCAAAAAGCCCTTAGGTTCTTTGGAAATGGGTTTATGAACTAATAAATGTTGCATCAGTGACAAAAAGGCAAACATCACTGCCATGACCATACAGAGGATGTGAGGTGGCCCTACTTCCATTTGCAAACCTCTTATCTGATATATACAAAAAAAGAAACTGAACGTAATGCTACTGGCTCTGCAGAATCATTTCATGATCTTTTGGTTCACCAGCAAGAAAGAAAGAAATGACTCAACATAAATACATTTTAAATATCAGATGAAGGATTTTTAAGTAATAAGACTGGAAAAAACCATACTGTGCTTGCTGGTGAGAATGCTGCAAGCCTCCATTTTCTAATTCATATGTCTATCCCAGCCTGACATTTTACACTCCTGTCAAAAGGACTGAGACCAAACTTCTAAGTATTTGCCAAATAAGCAACAAAACCCCTCGAGAATGTTCTTAGGACCAATCGTGTAATCCACAGCTCTTCATACATTACAATCCTGATTTTTTTTTTTAAAGATTTTATTTATTTATTTGACAGAGAGAGACATGGCGAGAGAGGGAACACAAGCAGGGGGAGTGGGAGAGAGAGAAGCAGGCTTCCCGCAGAGCAGGGAGCCCCATGCGGGGCTCGATCCCAGGACCCTGGGACCATGACCCGAGCCGAAGGAAGACGCTTAATGACTGAGCCACCCAGGCACCCCCTATAATCCTGATTTTTCAAATAATTTAAAAAAAAGGTTATCTTCGGGGCACCTGGGTGGCTCAGTCGGTTAAGCGTCTATCTTCAGCTCGGGTCATGGTCCCAGGGTCCTGGGATCGAGCCCCGCATCGGGCTCCCTGCTCCGCGGGAAGCCTGCTTCTCCCTCTCCCACTCCCCCTGCTTGTGTTCCCTCTCTCGCCGTGTCTCTCTCTCGGTCAAATAAATAAATACAATGTTTTTTTTTTTTAAGTCATCTTTCCATTCAACTTAAAGATCTTTCATAACTAACCTAAATGATCATACCCAAGGTGGAGAACAAACTCCACGTGTCCAAGATGCACACACACAGCCCCTGCCATGGGTTCCTTGTACAACAGAGGTGGTGCATCCTTATCTGCGAGAGAGAGAGCACTGCAAGTAGCAGCTCTAGTCCTGAGGGAGATCTGGACTCCCAAAGGGGTGTGTCATGCTGAGCTGATGCCTAATGCTGTTGGCCAGACCGTAAACTAATCTTTGCATCATCTCTCTCCAGTATGGAGTTTACCACCCCACTTGCAACAGCAGGGGATGATTAAGATAACCACATTACATCCACTTGACATTAGCTGTTAGTACTAATGACCATTTAAATCTGTGAAGCATAATTATGGTAAGCAATTATGTCATTTAATCCTTACAACAATACTGGGAGTTAGCTTTAGTTATCCCCATTTTACCATTAAGAAAACTGATACTTTAACAATGAATTTTTCTGAAAAAGAAATTGATCCCACCTATAATACCATCAAAACCAATAAAATACTTATGTACAAATCTAACCAAGGAGGTCAAAGATCTCTACTCTGAAAACTAAGACACTGATGAAAGAAATCAAAGACACATATAAATGAAAAAGTATCCCATGTTCATTGATTGGAAGAATATTGTTAAAATACCAAAAGCTATCTAGAGATTCAGTGCAATCCCTGTTAAGATCCTACTGGCATTTTTTACAGAAATAGAGGAAACACTCCTAAAATTTATATGGAACCACAAAATACCCCAAATAGCCAAAGAAATCCTGAGAAAGAAGAACAAAAAGCAGGAGGCATCACACTTTGATTTCAAGCTATAGTCTTGAAAACATTATAGCACTGGCATAAAAATAGACAAATCAGGAGAACAGAATCTAGAGCCCAGAAACAAACCCAAATATAAACAGTCCAACTAAAATGTGCCAAGGGAGCCAATACTCAATGGAGAAAAGGTCCTCTCTTCCAATAAATGATGCTGGGATAAATGGATATTCTCATGTAGAAGAATGAAACTGGACCCCTATGTTACAACACTCACAAAAATTAACTCGAAATGGATTAAAAGCTTAAATTTAAATATAAGACCTAAAACCATGAAACTCCTAGAAGAAAACATGGGAAATAAGTTCTTTGACATGATTGTTTGGAAATCATACCTGAAGCAAAAGTAACAAAACAAAAAATAGGGGTGCCTGGGGGGCTCAGTCAGTTGAGTGTCTGACTCTTGATTTTGGCTCAGGTCATGATCTCAGGGTCATAGGATCGAGCCCCACATTGGGACTCACCAGGGAGTCTGCTTATTATTCTCTCTCTTGCTCTCCCTCTGCCCCTCTCCCTGCCCTTTCTTTCTGTCTCAAATAAATAATCTTTATTAAAAAAAAATAAACAAGTGGGACTACATCAAACTGTACCGCAAAAGAAATCATAAATAAAAAGACAAACGACAGAATGGGCAAAAATATTTGCAAACCATGTATCTGATAGAGGGGGTTAAGATCTAAAATATACAAAGAACTTATTAGGGGCCCCTGGGTGGCTCAGTCAGTTAGGTGTCTGCCTTCAGCTCAGGTCATGATCCGAGGGTCCTGGGATGGAGCCCCAAGTCAGGCTCCCTTTTCAGGAGGTAGTCTACTTTTCCCTCTGTCCCCCTGCTCGTGTTTGCTTGCTCTCGTTCTCTCTCAAACAAATAAAATCTTATTTTATATAACACACACACACACACACACACACACAGAACTCCTATAATTCAATAGCAAAAAAAAAGTTGACTCTTGAACAACACGAAAGTTAGGGGTGCCAAGTCGTCACACAGTTAAAATTCAAGTGTAACTTTGCCCTAAAACCTAACTAATAGCCTATTGTTGACTGGAAGAAGCCTTACCCATAACATAAACAGTTGATTAACATATACATGTTATATGTATTACATACTAGAGTCTTACAATAAAGTAAGCTAGAAGAAAGAGAATATTAAGAAAATTACAAGAGAAAATACATTTATGGTACTGTACCTTATTTACTGAAAAAGATACACATTTAAGTGGACCCA
Source organism: Neomonachus schauinslandi (assembly GCF_002201575.2). Lineage (NCBI taxonomy): Eukaryota > Metazoa > Chordata > Mammalia > Carnivora > Phocidae > Neomonachus > Neomonachus schauinslandi. The sequence continues at coordinate 24,234,645 of NC_058409.1, read as the reverse complement.
CACAGTTCAAACCCATGTTATTCAAGGGTCACCTGTAACCCAATTAAAAAAAAATGGGCATAGGACCTGAACGGACATTTTTCCAAAGAAGATACACAGATGGCCATTAAAGTACAAAAAAGTACTTTTTCTGATTTTACATAAAAAGATGTGTCACTAGTCATTAGGGAAATACATATTAAAACCACAATGAGATAATACTTCATAGCTGTTAGAATAGCCATCATCAAAAAGACAAGAGATAATAAAAGCTGGCATGGATGTGGAGAAAAGGGAACCTTTGTGCACTGCTGGTGGGACTGTAAACCAGTGCAGCCATTATGGAAAGCATTATGAAGGTTCCTAAAAAAAATTAAAAATAGAACTACCATATGATCTAGCAATTTCCACTTCTAGGGATATATTCAAAGGAGATGAAAACAATATGCCAAAGAGATATCTGCACCCCCATGTTCATAGCAGCATTATTTACAATAGCCATGACATGGAAACCGAAGTGTCCATGGGTGGATAAAGATGTGTATATATTCAATGGATTATTATTTAGCCATTAAAAAAATGAGGAAATTCTACTATTTGGGACAATATGGAAGGACTTGAAGGCATTATGCTAAGTGAAGTAAGTCAGAGAAAGACAACATTGTATGATCTCACTTATATGTGGAATCTAAACAAAACAAAAACACCAAACTCACAGGAAAAAGGGATCAGATTTGTGGTCACCGGAGGTGGAGGATGGCAGGAGGGAGAATTGGAGGAAGGTGGTCAAAAGGTACAAATTTCCAGTTATAAGTAAGGTCTAGGGATGTAACATACACCATGATGATTGCAGCTAACACTGCCATATGATATACAGGAAAGTTGTTAAGGGAATACATCCTTATAGTTGTCAACACAAGGAGAAATTTTTTTCTCTCTCTCTTTTTTTAAAGATTATTTATTTATTTATTTGACAGAGAGAGACACAGCAAGAGAGGGAACACAAGCAGGGGGAGTGGGAGAGGGAGAAGCAGGCTTCCCACCGAGCAGGGAGCCCGACGCGGGGCTCGATCCCAGGACCCTGAGATCATGACCTGAGCCGAAGGCAGACGCTTAACGACTGAGCCACCCAGGCACCCCGCTTTTCTTTTTATTGTATCTATATGAGAAAATGGATGTTAGCTGAACCCATTGTGCTAACTAATCATTTTGCAGATATGTAAACCAAACCATCACGTTGTACATCTTAATACAGTGATGTATGTCAATTATTTCTCAATAACAGTGAAAAAAACCTGAGGTCTCATGACATTAGCAACTTGGTCACAATTAGAGAAAAGTGGTTATGATGTTAACAGCCCTTGAATATCATAATTAAAATTAAAAAGGCAGCCAAAATGCCATCTTGAAAGACACCAGGCTCAGATAATTTTATGAATAAGTGCCAGCTCTATATAAAGTATTACACAGCAAGGAGAGATATAAGAAAAAAAAGGAAAAAAAGTACAGGCCTAATTATTTTGCTTATGAATACAGATACAAATATTCTAAATAAAATCAAATTTAGTGGTAAGGCATTAAAAAGACCAAGTAGTATCATGGTATTAGTGGTATCATGATCAAGTAGCATTTATCCCAAGGAAGCAAGACTAGTACAACAGGAAAAATAATTTAAGATAACTAACTGCATTAACAGATTAAAGTAAAAAATGATTATCTCAGTAATTGTCAAAGTATTTGATATAAACACTGAGTTTTGATAAAATATTCAGAAAGTGAAAAACAGAAGAAATTTTTTTAACTTGACAAAATGACTATCAGAAATCCACAGCAAGCATCAAATTTAATGTTAAAATAGAAAGGAGTACTTCTAAAGAACAAGAGAAAGATGCCCCTTCTTATGGCTACTCTACAATAATGTCCTAGAAATCCCTAAAAATTCAGTAAGACAAGAAAAATGAGGGGAAAACAACTTATTGTTTCTGTAGATGATATAACTGTGCACTCAGAAAATCTAAGAAATCAACTGAAAAATTATTAAGACTAATAAGGTGGTCAGATATAAACATAAAAAAAATTAATATTACGTAGTAAACAAAATCCAATAGGAAACCTAATAGAAAAGAAGATCCTATTCACAGTGGTAATAAAAATTATGAAATACCTAGGAAGAAATCTTAACAAAATGGTATAGGATCTAGAGGGAAAAGCTATAAAAGCTATAAAACCTTACAAAAGAACAACCCTTACCACAGAACAAAAAGAACTGATTAAGTAGGAGAAACTTACTGTTGAGTGTGAAATGGGAGATTTAATATTGCAAAGAGGTCCATTCTCCCCAAGTAATCCATTAAATTAAATGCAATCCAAATAGAACTTCCAATAAGATTAAAAAAAAAAATTGACATCCACAAGGTGACCCTAAAGTCAGTATCAGATAAAAGAATAAATCAAAGTACTGGGACAGGAATCATGATGAAATAACCCCCCCCCCCAAAAAATAGAGAACTTTTAGTCTATACCTGGTATTTCCCATCAGTGGGAAAAGTTTCAACAGTTTGGAAAGAGGGAAAGATTACATCTCTATTTTTACTTTTTATTTTTTTAAAGACTGAGAGAGAGCAAGCGAAAGAGTGAACACACACACGCACGCACACACGCACACACACACACACACACACCCAGTAGGGGGAAGGGCAGAGGGAGAGAAACTTGAGCAGACTCCAGGCTGAGCATGGAGCCCAACATGGGGCTTGATCTCATGACCCTGACATTATGACCTGAGCTGAAATCAAGAGTCGGACACTCAACCAACTGAGCCACCCAGGTGCCCCATACATCACCATCTTTATTAAACCTCAAAATCCAAATGAATTAAAGGATTAAAAGTTAAATAAAACTATAAGAATAAATTATTAATAATTATAAATAAATAAATAAATAAAACTATCAGTTTTATAATCTTAGGACTGGAAAGCCTTTCTAAGGGAGAAGCCATAAAGAAGAAGGCTTAACGATTTGCCTACCTAAAAATTAAGTCACTAAAAGTACCATAAAGTTAAAGGTCAAATGACAAACTGGGAATAACTACTTGCAATGTATGAGAAAAGGATTACCATCGAAAATCTATTAAAAAAAAAAAAGTGGTACAACTCACTAAGAAAAAGATAACCTAATAGAAAAGCTGGTAAAGAGATATGAACAACAATTCTCAGAGAAGAAATACAAATAGCCAACATATGAAATGACATTTAACCTCACTAGTAAACAAGGAAATGTAAATTCAAGTGAGAACATTTTTTGTGCAACAGACTGGCAAAAATTAAAAAGGTTGATAATATGAAATGCAGTCATGGAGAAATGGGTACTTTCACACACTACTGGTGGAAACACAAATTTTGTGTTTTGGGAAGGCATTTTGGCACTAACAAGTTAAAGATGCACATACCCTCTGTCCCAGTAACTCTGTTTCTAAGAAGCTATCTTTCTGGTCTATCTGCCCACGTGTGCAAAGACTTATGCTGTAGCATTAGCTATAGTATCAAACATTTAAAAACTTCCTAAAAGTCCACTGGTGGTTAAATCAAGCAGGTAACATCCATTTCATAGAGTATTATGTAGCCATTAAAAACAATGACATACTTACATATATATAAAAGATTTTCATCACATGTTCAGGGACAAAACAGAAAAATACCTACAGTGTGATACTATTCACACAAAACAAAGACCTATTTGTGTGTACATAACATGCAAAAAGCATGGTTAGGGAAATGACAATGTCATCACTGTAATAATATTTAAGTGCTCAATAAATTCTAGTCATTGTCATGGAAATGAACTGAAGTCTAATATGAACCGTGCTGTGTAGTGTACACAGTAATGGACAACAGGGCAGCATAAATACCTGCAATACAAGGCTAAGTGGTACAAACACCATGGAGCATAAAGGAAGGAAAAATTACATCATTTGGGAAGGGCTTCAACAAGGTAACGTCCCACAGAGGAGCAGGATCACAGGAAAATGTGAGGCGTCTTAAGGGAACAAAATGGTTCCGTTTGGGTAGAACACACTGAATAGTGAGACAAAATGGGGAAGACCAGATGTGGAGAGTATTTCTTCATATTAGAAGTGAATAGGGGGTGCCTGGGTGGCTCAGTCAGTTAAGCGTCTGCCTTCGGGCTCAGGTCATGATCCCAGGGTCCTGGGATCGAGCCCCGCGTCGGGCTCCCTGCTCAACGGGAAGCCTGCTTCTCCCTCTCCCACTCCCCCTGCTTGTGTTCCCTCTCTCCTTGTCTGTCAAATAAATAAATAAAATCTTAAAAAAAAAAAAAAGTGAATAGGGACCACTGCCTTTAGGAAAATAAGCCTGGTAGAAGTGTAATGGGTGGGAAGGGACAGTACAGTGCAGAACCCTGTGGGAGCTGACTAACACAGGCCCGAAGATTAACTTCACAACACACCCTGTAGCCCCTGGACTTTATAGGTAATGAATATTTAAGAATGACCTTGAAAATTCTTGACCTGTAGTAAACTATCATTCTGCTCAAAGATATGTATTTCACTGACTGGAAACTGTTGCGGGTAAGTGGTCATCTGAGTAGCTGCACCAGCCCCACCGTGTGCCTGGAGTGTGTATGTCACTCAGTTACGTTTATCCTCACTCCCGTGAAGTAGTAGGTTTTGTGAAAAGTGACTCCCAGAAGAAAGTGAAAAGGTCCAAGATCGAAGACAGTAGTGGTTTATAAGTTATTCAGTCTTATATTTAAATACTCTTTTGCATGTGGAAAGAGTTCCTTAAAAATTTCAGTAATAATCAGTCTCATTTTAAGAGGACAAATGATGGCTTTAGTGGTATTTATATTTTGATGCTCTATCAAAGTCTTAAAATGTGATCCTCACACACGACAAGGGCTTAACACATTATCCAAACCCACAGAATGTACAACACCAAGAGTGAACCAAATGTAAACTACAGATTTGGGGTGATCTGCTGAGGGATGGTAACGGGGGGCTGGGGGGGAGGCTACGGTTGTGGCACAAGAGATTGGTGGAGAGGGGGAGGGGATATGGCAAATCTCTGTACTTTCTGCTCAGTTTTCTATAGACCCCAAACTGCTCTAAAATAGTGTATTTAAAAAGAGAGAGAGAAAGAGAGAGATCTGCGCCAGCAGAGCACGTGAGCTGTTTCCATCCATGTCCCTCATCCTTTATATGCCAGGCTGACTGGACTGTCCTTCAGCACCTCTTTGCACCATGGCTTCTGCCCAAGCAATGAGATAATTTTTTATTTTGTTCTAAGTTGTCCAACTACCTCCCACACTTGCCCTCCACTCTTGGACCTGAGTTACTGTCTTCTTAAGTATACATGGGTTCCAACTTGATGTCACAAATGTAGCTTATTAGGCCTCCCCAGGACAGTTCAGGGTTTTTGTTGCTTCTCTGAGTCCATTTTTTAAATAATTTTGGGACCCAGCCATTAGCAGAGAACTGAACACCTGAAAAGGAGTCATTCCAGAAAGCAGGTATCTTAAGGGTTGGAAAAACGTCACCTAAAAAGACCAAAACCTTACCTGTCAGGAAAAGACCTTTCCAGTTCTTACCTCCTTCATTATTTAAACCATAACCATGGCTCAAGATCCTGAGATAGAAAACTACCATTCTGCAAAATTTGAAGTGATACTCAAAATCCGAGGAGCACATAAAATAGCAAGTGGAAGTGGATCTCCTCCCTGGTCTCAGCTAGTTCACTGAATAAAACATTAAGTAAAAGGGCCAAATACATGAGTCTTATTAATAAAAAAAATTAGTTCAGAATTACGATAAAAACTACTAACTTAGTGAAAATTTACCACGTTGGAAAAAAGCAAGAAAGATTATACTTGTAAAAAACATTTTCCAACATTATCCTCATCCTTGTATTTAAAGGTGTACCAAATTTTGAGATATATAAATTGCTAAAAAAAACTGGCTATGACCACTGCTATTCGTGATCACACTGGATACTCTTCCCTATTGCTCTGGTACTTACCACAGTGACAACTTCCTGTCTCCCTATATTTCGGTCAGTGGAAGCACTCTTCTACAAGGGAATGATGAGTGTCATGTTCTACTGAGTATCATGTCCCAAACTAACAGGGACTTTCACTACTTAGCAAAACTCAAAATCTGTTATTTACCAAACTGAAGTTGTACATTTAAAAGAAAAAATGACCTCTTTTTCTAGATGAAACCCTTAAAGACTATTAAACTCATTTCCTGTTAAACTTAAAACTATTGAACTAATTTCCTTTAGCCACACTCTCAAATACCAGCTTTTAAAATTCAGGCAGTGGTTCAACTACTGTTGAAAGATAAATATTTGGTTAAAGAAATCTGCAGTGAGTGAGAAATGAGAAACCAGCTATCTTTTGGTTTTGCTTGATGCTAGTGAGGTTGCTGATGTGGAACTGTACTGTATTCATGGTGAGGGCAAGAATGGTGGCTTAAGGTGAGCCCTGGATCAAGCCCTCATCCCTAAGCTCTCCTCAAGTACAAGGAGCCAGGCTCTGAACAGACGCACAGAGCTGGCTGCCTTGGCTGTAAAACAATGAAAGTTATGTGTTTTCACTGAGTTTCATAAGTGTGACTTAACATGCAACATTCTGTATTTGGGGGAAAATGACAGTGGAAAACTTGGGGCACAGGACAGAACATTGTACTCTGAATGATATATTCCAAAAATCACAGGGCACCTGGGTGGCTCAGTCGGTTAAGTGTCTGCCTTCAGCTCAGGTCATCATGATCCTGGGGTCGAGCCCCACATCGGGCTCCCTGCTCAGTGGGGAGTCTGCTTCTCCCTCTGCCCTTCCCCCCACCCCCGCTCTTTCTCTCAAATAAATCTTAAAAAAAATCATTTTAATTGATGCCTTCTTTTTAAAGGGGTAAGGGGCAATATATTCTAAAAGGTATAGTTTTCTTCCCTTCTCATCTAGTATGAGTGTCTCTGACCACTGGCAAGCTTATAATCAGTGATGTTTTTAGATGATTACTAATAACAGATGGTAATCGGCTTTTCTTGAAAATGCACTGCTAATTTCCTGTGTTACCCTAAATAGACAGCTGAATGCAACAATTACACTGATTACATGCTTCATTCTAAGAGGTGAAACAATGAGGGAAATTTTGGACCTTTCTTCTAGGTGAGAAGGCAAATTTAAGGCTCACAATATGAACCTTAATAAGGCCACCATTTGCCAGCACAAGCCCACAAAGACTCAATTTTGGGGAAATCTGTACCACTTCTTTTCTTCTCATTTAGAAGAATCCATCTGATTACCAGATAACAGAACTCGGTAAACAGCCTGGCTTTGTTCCTTAAGGCAAGCCTAAATTGCTGGAAAGCACCTCTGCACCTCCCCGCCCCCACAAACTCCTCCTGACCGGCCCCATCAAGCCCCCTCACACACTCTCACTCTGCTCAGTGTGATGGCTCTGGCACCGAGGTACTTTTTCTCTACTGAAGTGCCCTCTGTTCATTATCCAAGGCCAAGGTCAAATACATCAAATACAGACTGTGGAGTACCTACCATGGGCTCCCCTATTGGACCATTAGCAGTCTGCAGTAGGGACAGGGTATGATATTCCTGTCTTCCCATAGCCCGACAAGAAAACACTAACAGGGATTTCTGAATGAACATGTGCCTGATAGAGGGAATCCCTTTCCTTCCTGCTGTCAAGGCGTCTTGGGGTATGCATGGATAGCTGGAGGGCTCCTAGGTATAGTTTCCTATTCAGTTAACACATATGAAACCCCAAGTCTACAGGTCAATGTACTATGAGGAGGAGTTACGTTGTAGCAGAAGACATACAAGTAAAATTTAAAAGAAGCATCAAGCAAAACCTACCTTGGCCCCACAGTCCCTCTGCCTATCACCCCACTTTTCAGCTCCCCTTCACAGAACTTCTCGTTAAGAATTCTCTCTACTCACGGTCTCCACTTCTTACCCCATTCTCTCCTCATCCAACTCCAGAGCTTCAGTTCAAGCCACTGAGATTGTTCCTCAAAATCATTAACACCTCCATCTGTCAAATTCAAGGATCACTTCTGAGTCCTCATCTCATCTGACCTCTCAATAACACTAGATTCTTGAAATAACTTTCTTCACTCGGTTTTCAAGATACTGTACCTTTTACATGTTTCTCCTACTTCATCAGCTATTTCATTAGATTTGTAAATATCTTGAGTCTTGGGACCCTTCCCTTCTCTATCTACAGTTGTCTCATGTAATCTCACTCTGTGGTTTTAAATACTACATATATGCTGATGATTCCCAAATATATACCTTACTCCTCAATTCTAGATTACACATCCAACTGCTTGAAGTGCCTACAGGTGCCTTACACTTAAACTGTCTAAAACAAAACTCTAGATTTTCCCCTCCCCATTCCTGCCATTTCAGGGAATGGCACTTTGCTCCCCCAACATCTTATTCCTCAAGTCAAAATATGTAGGAGCAATCTCTGATTCTGTTCTTCCCTTTTCCTCCGCTACATTCAATTCAGAAGCAAGGCCAGTCAACTCCATATCCAAAACAAATCTTGAGTCCATCCACTTCTCTTCATTTCCACTGCTACCTCCCTAGTCCAGTCCACCACGATTTCTTGGATTATGACAACAGTCTCCTCACTGGTCTCCTTGTTTCTATTCTTGCCCCTCTACGATCCATTCTCCAAACATTCTTCAAACTATGAATCAGATTATATGACTTCCCTGCTTCAAATCCTCCAGGGACTTCCTATCATACAGAGAATAATTATCGAACTATTTACCAAGGCTACAAGGGCACCACACACTCTGGAACCATCTATCTCTGACCTCATTCCCCTGCTTACTATATTCTAGCCATGCTTCCTTTCTTAATCCTTCAACCCCTCCTGTTCGAACTGGTCTTGGGGCCTATGCATCAGCTGGTCTCTCCACCTGGAAGGCTTGCATCTCTGCTTTCTGTGTGTATGTTGCTCCCTCTCATCAATCAGGTCCCAGCTCAAATGCCACATTCTCAAAGAAGATCCTGCCTTTGAAAGGGCTTAAAGTGGCCCCTCAATTACCCCCATCACCAAAGTTAATTTTCACTGGGTATTCCTGGACAGTCTTCTTAATCTTTTTGATAAATACTTGGCCTTTACAGGGTAGATGCAATAATTCAATTAGATTATAGCTAACAAACAGTAAGAATTCAATCAGTATTTTTTTTTTTAAAGATTTTATTTGTTTATTTGAGAGAGAGAGTGAGAGAGAGAGAGAAAGAGAGCACAAGAGGGGGGAGCGGGAGAGGGAGAAGCAGACTCCCTGCTGAGCAGGCAGCCCGATGCGGGACTCGATCCCGGGACTCCAGGATCATGACCTGAGCCCAAGGCAGTCACTTAACCAACTGAGCCACCCAGGCGCCCAAGAATTCAATCAGTATTAACATCCCGTCTGTACAGCTCCCACCCTTGAAAAATTTAGTCTCAAAGAATGTTTTTTTTTTTTTAAAGATTTTAAAGAGGATTTTTAAAAAATTGGTAAACACGAGGGTTTATCCAAATAAGCACTGAGGATGAAACCACTGTAGTGATTATTACTAATTTGGGATGATATAAAAACACTGCGAGGGGCACTTGGGTGGCTGTGTCGTTAAGCGTCTGCCTTTGGCTCAGGTCATGATCCCGGGGTCCTGGGATCGAGCCCCGCATCGGGCTCCCTGCTCAGCGGGAAGCCTGCTTCTCTCTTTCCTACTCCTCCTGCTTGTGTTCCCTCTCTCGCTGTGTCTGTCAAATAAATAAAATCTTAAAAAAAAAATAAAATAAAAACACTGCGAAACTAAAATACTAGACAATAGAAACACAGCAGACAAGATCAGTTGTATTCAGGAAGAAGATCAAAACAATTCACAGTAGAGCCATGGTTTTAAAACTCTGATGTGCACTAGAATCACCAAGAAGTGTTGTTAAAACACTGCCTGTTGGGCCTTGTCCCCCAACACTTCTGATCCAACAGTCTGGAGTAGAGGCTGAGAATTTGCATTTCTAACAAGTTACAAGGTGGTGCTGATAATGCTGCTCCAGGACCTCTTTGAGAACCCACACATTTGATTTTAAGTCAAATAATCAAATACACATATTAAAAATTTAAAGCGGGGGGGGCGGGTGGCGGGGTGGGCAGGGGGTACCTGAGTGGCTCAGTTGGTTAAGTGGCCAACTCTTGATTTCAGCTCCGGTCATGGTCTCAGGGTTGTGAGATTGAGCCCCATGTCTGACTCTGTGCCTGGCATGGAGCCTGCTTGAGATTCTCTTTCTCTTCCTCTTCCCACCCCTCCCTTCCTCTCTCTCTCTTAACAACTACAACAAAAAAAGTAAATACCCAAATAACTAAAGGAGACTGTATCATTTATAACCCAAAGAAGGGGAAAAGGAGGAATAAACAACAATAAATCAATTCCAGAGAAGGCAGGTGTAAGTTGAAAAAAAAGGGGACAGAACTAAATACAACTATATTAAGTCATCACTTAAAATGAATTAAAAGGACAATTTTAAAAAACTCTGCTATTTGTTGAACATATCATAAGGTTGTAGTAATTAAGGCAGTCTCAGTAATGGCAAAGAGTTAGACAAAGTGACTAGTGGCACAGAACAGAAAACCCAGAACCGACTTGTACACATAGGGAATTCTGATATATAACGGAAATGACACTGCAGATCGTTAAGAAAAGGATTAGCTACTCAATAATTAGAGCCAGGATGGCTGGTTATCAAGGGAAAAATGAAACTGGATTCCCACCTCACAATGTATACAAAATTCAATTTAGAATTAAATACTTAAATGTACTTAAATGTAAAAAGCAAAACTAAAACTTTTAGAAGAAAAAATAGCAGTAGGACAGGATTTCTTAAGACACAAAAAGCTAAATAGACAAGATTTGTAAATTCAACTACCTTAAAATCAAATCTGTTCATTAAAAGGCACTATAGTAAGACAGTGGAAAGCTAACCATAAAATACTTAAGATATTTATAATACATGTAACTAAAAAAGAATTAAGATGCAGAAGAGATAAAGAACACAGGCAGATCAGTACCACCACCAATAAGACATTAAAAATGGGTGAAAGACACAAATGCTTCAAAGAGGAAAAACAAAATTAAATATGAAAAGATGTTTAGCATCATTAGAAATCAGGGCATCGCCGATGAAGACCACAATGGTTTACCACTGTACACCGACCAGATTCACAAAATTAAGAAACTGACAAAATCAGTGTCAGAGGATGCATCAGAGAAAACCCTTATATTTTGCTAGCACTGCAGATTAGTAAAACTATCTTGGAAGACAATTTTACATTATTTTGTAAAACTGAGTGCAAAAAGTTTTACGTGTACATATACCCTAGAGAATCTCTTACACCTTTGCTCCAGAAGACCTCACAAGAATGTTCCTAGGAGCAAAGGTTGTATTAGTAAAGACCATATACCATACAGTATGGTATATTCCCATGACAGAATTCTGTACATCAGTGAAAATGAATGAACTATAGCTCTGAGCAACATGAGTGTGTAAAAACAAAACAAAAAAGGCAATTCCTAGAAGAGTACACAGAATACTGTTTTAAAAGCTCAAAAAATAAAACAGAACCCTACATATGATTTTTCTTTTTTTTTTTCCCAAAGCACAGAAAGCAAAAATCTGTGTCAGTGGTTATAGGGAGTAGGGGATGACAGAAGGCTGAGATGAGAAGGAGGAGCATCTAAGTGGATCCCAGTTAGTGACAATGAAGAGTTCTTGGAATGGCTATGCAGGGTGGTATCCAGAGTACTCCTTAAGATGAATATGCTGTAAAACTTAACTTCATAACTTAAGTAAGCATGCATGTGTGTGTATATACACACCACATATTTTCCCATTCTTTGATATATATTAACTATATTTAAAAAGTGAAAAAGAAAAAAGAGGAAAACATGACTAAAATATGCTAGTTGATACTGACTACAGTGGGAACCAAATCCCCAGTCCAATACTTACTGATCAAGGGTCTTATAATAAATGTCCAGATCCTTGTTCACAAGCTCTGTTGTTCTCATAACAATCATCATTTCCCTGTACTTTTCCTCCGCATCCCGAAATTGAGGTTCTCGAAGTTCTCTCTTAAAATGAATAATTTCTTCCTCATAGCCCTTCTGTCGCCCTATTGCCAAACTGTGATTTCTTTTTATACTGTCTATTTTTTCTTCCAACTTCTGATGTTCACTATAAAAGGTAAACATGACAATTAAGGACCATTTTTAGCTTTTAGCAGCCTGAAGTGGAAAAGCCCAGATCTCTCTAGATATACAGTAAGTCTCTCCTTGCTTTTTATTTAAGGCTTTAGTACTAAAGAAAAATTTCTTGCTTCCCAAATCTCTGAAGCATCCAGATTTGTGAACAGCTGATTTCTGTGTGCTGAACTAGGAACTCTCATAACACATGAACACTGAGCAAGGTGGTTCTCACTTTTAGACACTAACCTAAAAAAAGTACTCTTGATGATTAAATTACAAATTCACAAAATTCTGATTGTGAACTGAGAATGCACAATTACCAATGCTGAGAAGTTACTGAGTAATAGGTGTCATCATTCTGTTCACAATACATCAAAGACAAAATACAATTTCATCTCAAACTGCTAGTTTCTGTGTTAATAGTTAGTAAAGGTTTGTACTCTACGAAAACAAAATTTCACTTGCACAAGTATAAGCATAATAATGACCAAAAAAAGTAAAATACACAAACTTTTCTGGTAACTAGGGAGATAATACAGATTTGTGTGCTTTAAGAATCTTATTCATTTAACAATTACTTATTAAGCACCCTCTTATTAAGCAATGCTCCGCAGTTTATGGATATCCATACAGAACTGGCCTTATTATCTGTTTTGCTGACATTTCTGTTGCATTCTAGTTGAAGGCAGATTTGGAAAAGAGGAGTTGTACTTAGTAGTCTGAATGAATATAAAAAATCATTGTTATGTACCAAACATAGAAGAAATTTAAAAATATCTGGTTTTGGTCTTCAGTAGCAAAGAATAAGTTGTTTCAATTGTATCTTCTAGAAGCTTCACTCTTTCAACTTCCCACTGAGAGCACTAACATTACAATGTTAAAGAGCTGAGGCTTGGCAGCTAGGATATCTAGGTCACATTCCAGGCTTTTGTCATAACTTCCTGTGGATTTTTTTCTGGATCTCAATGTCCTAATGCTTTAGAAATGAGACTGAAGATGAAGAGCTCTTTCAGTTATAAAGTCTGATTTCTTCAATATATGAAAGATATTTTTAAACAGCTAAACCAAGAGTACTTACAATAACATAAGATTAAACCATTTGTTAGGTTTTATAAAGTAAATTAAAATTTCATTACAACATCCTTTAAAAAAACTTAGGCATTCTTTGATTCAGATTTAAAGTCAAGTCAAGAAAACAAATGAAAAATCTGTAAGAAGTGGCTGAACGAATGGCCTATATTTAGCTACGGTGGTTCAAAAATCTATTTGGCTAGTACAGCCTTTTATACCAGTCTAGTGCCTTAGCATCGACCAGTTCCTTAGAGAATTCCTAAGGCAACTCTAAGGCACACAAGGCAAGAACAAAATCATTTCTGCTGTAGCAGAAAGGTAGCAACTAAAGTAAGTATCAAGAAAACTAGATGAAAGAAGCAACAGACTAACCTACAAAAAAAAAAAAAAGCAGCTCTGGTTGGCCTGCAATTACGACTGGGACCATCTACAATGGGTCTCCAATGACAGATCACTTTGGCAATAAGTCCACTGGCAGTATTAGAAATTGTATGAGCTGGGACACAGGCTTGGTCCACAGGCCATATGTGCTCTTTACGCTTGATACCATTATCTTGTGAAGCAGGTTAGCAGAAATCTGGGACTTTGCGTATTTAATCCTGCCCATCAATGCAGTAGGACTACAAATTCTCTATCACTTCTTCAGTAATTCAATTCGTAAAGCATGACATATGGTTAAATAAAAACTCTGTCCACCTTCCTGTAAGTCTCAAGGGACATTTATGCTAAAACTCTTTTTTAAAAATACGTATTGAATATTCTTCACAATTCAGTAAAAAGACTTTATTTAAACTAAAGACTGCTTTTAAAAACATACTTCTTCATTTGTAAAACCTGCATTTGACCCATTTCCTTCAAATGCTGTTTTCGTTCTTCTTCAACTTCTTTTAGTTCCTCATTTCTTTTTCTTAAAGTAAGGTTATCCTGTAGCCATCTCTCTTGTATCTAAATAATATTAAATTGGTTAACAAAAATAATCAAGTTACCAACATGTGATTCATAATACACAATTGCTGAAAGGTAGTACTGATTCTGCCTTCACTCAGAATCAGGTTAAACTCAAAAGAGGGAGAAGCCAGGGTGAGGCTTGGAATAATCTGGACAGCTCATAAATGCACAAAACAGGTATTTAAATGATGAAATAAAAGAATATAACTAAAGGCTATACCCCATTGGGATCATCTTGCATAGGAACCCCACAATAAAGCTTACCTTATGTAAAAGGTCATAAGAGAGCAACAGACTATCAAAGTCTCAACTCACCTTTTTTTTCCTAGTTGTATTTATCTCTTAACATGTGCCAAGGCTGAGATACTGTTAGGTATGTTAGATAAGATCTTTACCTTCAAGTTGACAAGTTGACAAATGATAGTCACAAGGCAGAAGTTTCACAAAGATAGTACATATCTACGTACCTGATGACACTTTCCCTGGGCACTGAACTGAATTGAAAATATAAGAAGTTGACTGGTTCTGAGTAGGTCTGTCCTTAAAAGAGACCCAATCATGCAGCAGCAGCAACACCAACAGAATTATTTCAGTAACCTTCCTGGTGATTATGAACTATGTTGTCAAGAACCAAATAGGAAACAGTTTATAAGCTGACTCTTCGGAATGTAGAAAAAATAATTACCCGCAGAAATAGATTTGGCTCATAAAAGTCTGAATACAGAAAACTCGTCCCAAGTTCAGAGTCCAGACTTCTCAAAGAGGAGGCTAGGACCCTCCTGTAATAACCCTTCCAACTGAAATAAACCCAGTGTTATGGGAAGTGGGAGGGAGGGGAAGATCTTTGGCAGAATCTTGCTGCCACCAGAAACGGCACAGGACTTACTAAGGAGTAAGGATTTGGGAGGTGGGTCAGAAGAAGGGAAGCCAAGCACTTCTGTCACACGCTTAATCTTGCCCATCTATGCATCACCATTTTGAGGTGTTTTTGTTTTTGTTTTTAAGCTGTCATTAAGGTCACTTTCAGTTTTCCTGCAAATAGTAACACAAATACATGCAACACATCTATTAAAGGGCATTCCTATAGGCAGCTAAAAGTAACGGAAATGGTATGGTTGGAAATGTCCTTTTCTTGCCAGGCAACCTACTGTATCACTGCAGCTGTTGTCACTCTCAGAAAGTCTTCCCTAGGAGACCACACTTGGACTTCCTCCTTATTAGGCACAGAAACTAGGCATTTCTTTCTTTCTTTTTTTGGTCAGCTTCTAGTTGCTCTTAACGATAATTTTGAAAGACAGTACACAGCACAGTAGTTAAACAGCACAGGGTTTTAAGTTAGGTACACTTAGGCTTAAATCTCAGCATTACAACTTTCTTTCTTTTTTTTTTTTTAAGATTTTATTTATTTATTTGAGAGAGAGAGAATGAGAGAGAGCGAGTACATGAGAGGGGGGAGGGTCAGAGGGAGAAGCAGACTCCCTGCCGAGCAGGGAGCCCGACGTGGGACTTGATCCCGGGACTCCAGGATCATGACCTGAGCCCAAGGCAGTCACTTAACCAACTGAGCCACCCAGGCGCCCAGCATTACAACTTTCAAATTTGATGACTTTGGGCAAATTAGCTTAAATTCTGAGCCTGTTTACTTGTATAAATGGTGATGATAATACCACCTGTCATATAATGCTGATGTGAAGATTAAATGAGTGAGCCTGTGTGTAAAGTAATCAACACAGTGCCTAGCTCAGTAATTGATAGTGAAATGCTTTTTGGATCAAATCTGTCCTTGTATTTTAAGCAGTGAGAATTCCAATCATAGTCTACAAAATACAAAGTATCAGAGAAAGAAGAAAGAAAGCCAGATACAATTAAAATACAACAGAATTGTTTTTCTGTATGTAATACTAGCAATCTGGCAATGTTAGGTCAAGTTCTACTTCTGTTACTCACTACTTTTGTGACCTCAGGCAAGGCAGGTCACCTCCAGTTCCTTTCATCTAAAAAATGAAGGAGATTATTTAACTTCCAAATTTCTTATTCTGTGGACTAAATTTAGTAGAGCTCAAGCATGTAAAGAAGGTACTGTTAGGCTCAAAATATTTAGCTCAGATGACAGTTAACGTATGCAGTGGGGTACCTAAAGCAAACCTAAAAATTAGCTGCATTCTAGGTAACTGATGGAATAGCACACTGAATTGACTGCAGTTCAAGATCTACGAAGTCTAGCTGGGAAAAATGCCATTAATTACAGAGGATGGCCTGAAAGTTCTGCAATGCTCTGGCTCAGTGACTGTTACATCAGAACCCCTGGGGAACTTTAACAAGGCATAGTTGCTTCTGCCCTTGCCCCAGAGATTCTGACTTATTGGCCTGTAATGGAGACATAAACATGCATATTTTTAATAGCCCAGGTGATTTTAATTGAGAAGTAATTCATATACCATAAAGTTCACCATTTTAAAGTGTGTAATTCAGAGGTTAGTATATTCACAGGTTGTGCAACCATCACCACTGATCCCAGAACATTTAACACCCCCAAAACAAACCAAGTACACATTAGCAGTCAATCTATTCCCTTTCTCTCTCCTTCCCTTAACCCCTGGCAACACTAATTTGCTTTTTGTCCCTTTGGATATTCACATTTCATATAAATCGAATCATACAGTATGTGGTCATTTGTGATTGGATTCTTTCATCACGTAGCATGTTTTCAAGGTTTAGCCATGTTGTAGTATATATTACTATTTCATTCCTTTTCATGGCTGTATAATATTCCCTTTTACGATGTGATGGTTAATCTTACACGTCAACTCAGATGGGCCACAACGTGCCCAGACATTTGGTTGAACATTATTCTGTGTGTGTCCTGGAGGGTATTTCTGAATAAAATTAACATCTGATTTGGGAGAATGACTAAAACAGGCTGCCCTCCCTAATGTGGGTGAGCCTCATATCAACTGACGGCAACCCGAATAGAACAAAAACACCGAGTAAAAGGTAACTGCTCCTGCCTGAATGTAGGAGCTGAACAGTCGTCTTTTCCTGCCTTTGGACTTGAACTGAAAGCTCGGTCTCCTAGTTCTCAGACCTTGAAACTCAGACTAGAACTACACCATCAGATCCCCTGAGTCTCCATCTTGCCAACTACAGATCCCAGGAATGCTCAGCCTCCATAATCATGTGAGCCAGTTCCTTATAATAAACTTCTTTATATAAATTTGTGTATGTGTATATATCCTGTTGGGTTCTGTTGCTCTGGAGAACCTAATACATAATGGATATACCACACTGATCCATTCATCAGTTGATAACCATATGGGTTGTTTCCATATTTTAACTAATGTGAATAATGCTGCTATGAATACTCTTGTACAAGTTTTTATGTGAACATGTTTAAAATTTTCTTGGTTGTATACCTAGGAGTGGTAAACCCAGGTGATTCTGATGGGTACCTCTAGCTAACCTCTGCTCCCTAAAACACTCCAACATTTATTTTAGGCTTCAATCACACGACCTGCTGAAGACCCTCAGTAAGGGAAGATAAAAAAAAGATGCTGAAACACACTGTGGGGGGGGGGGGAAAGAAGAAAAAGAAAAGAAAAAGCCCCATAAAGTTTGTTAAAGACATAGTGTTATTAACCTATACAGTGTCCTCCTTTCCAAGAATGTCTACAGGAAACATTTTTCTCTGGTCTTTAATATGCGTAACTGGTTTCCTTTCAGCTCTGAGACAATGTAAATCTTAACTAATTGTGACTTCCTATCTTCATGTGACTACTAGAATCCTTGGCAAGTGTGTCACATTTCATGGGCTACATTTTATATACTTACTACTCTCCTGGTTTTACCTTCTTATCCTTATTTTCATATTGTCTCATTTTCCCACTAAATTAAAATGTTATTTGGCATTGCTCTATGTATACAACTTATTAAATAATTTCTAGAACAAGGCAGATTACAAAAGTAAACTAATACATTCAGATCCACGAAGTTTAGACCATCAACTAGTAAAGGGTCACAGATGGGTCAATCTTAATGATCTCTGTGTATGTTTATACATGGAGAGACATTAATGATTTACAGACTGTGATTTTAAATAGGCAACCCACATATAAGTGAGGAATAACTATCTCGTTATACATGCCATCATAAATTTACAGTCACTCAGCATTTATTAGATGGCAGAGATTTTTTTCTTTTTTTTAAGATTTTATTTTTTAGGGGCACCTGGCTGGCTCAGTCAGTGGAGCAGGTGACTCTTAATCTCAGGATTATGAGTTTGAGCCCCATGTTGGGTGTAGAGATAACTTAAAAAAAAAAAAAAAAAGAACTTGGGGTGCCTGGGTGGCACAGTCGGTTAAATGTCTGACTCATGATTTCGGCTCAGGTCAAGCGTGACCTCAGGGTCATGAGATTGAGCCCTGCAGTGGGCTCCACGCTCATTGCGGAGTCTGCTTGAGATCTTCTCTCCCTCTGCCCCTCCCACTCATGTGCACTCTCTCTCTCTCAAATAAATGTTAAAATAAATAAATAAAAATCTTAAAAAAAAAAAGATTTTTTTATTTGTAAATAATCTCTACACCCATCATGGGGCTTGAACTCACAACCCCGAGCTCAAGACCCACATGCTCCACCAACTGAGCCAGCCAGGCACCCCTAGATGGCAGAAATTTACTTCTAATATTCATATATTTGAAATACCTGGCACTATGGCCAGGGGCCCTGCAGACAGCTGATATGGCTAATCTTCAAACAGATTTTAAATCAGCATTTATGACCAAATGATTAAAGTGTTCATATAGCAAATTTTGTTAATAACAGCAGGAATAGAGAAATGGTGTAAAGGAATGATGAAGATAATTTCTCAATGTGATTTTAATTATAATGGTAGAAATTAATTTCCTTAATAGGGAAAATGATATAGGAATCAACGGAAAAATGACTGGAAATATATAGATATCTTACTTACAACTTTTATGATTATTATACTTCCATCCTTGTTTTGTGTGAATTTATCTTACATTAAGAAAGAAAAGAAAGTGAGAAAAAAATAGAAATATATGTAGGATATTCATTGCCACCATCTGCAGTAAGAAAAAAGTGATCAACTTGTGGCACACCCACAAAACGGAGTATTTCGTGATCATTAAAAAGAATATGGTGGGGGTGCCTAGGTGGTTCAGTCAGTTAAGCATCTGTCTTCAGCTCAGGTCATGATCCAAGGGTCCTGGGATCAAGCCCCGCATCAGGCTCCCTGCTCAGCGGAGAGCCTTCTTCTCCCTCTCCCTCTACTGCTCCCCCTGCCTGTGCTCTGTCAAATAAATCAATAAAATCTTAAAAAAAAAGTCATGAACTCTTAAGTATACAAAATTATTAAAAAAAAAAAACATGGTGGATCTGTGAGTTGACTTGATATATAAGATCAAATTGCATTAAGTGAAAAAAGCAAGGTGCAGAATATGAATAGTATGATCTCATACATAAAAGTAAATATACACATACACACAGATATATTATTGATCTATCTACCTGCTGATATGAGTAAGAAACTTCTTTAAGAACAAACAAAAAACTGTTAACAGTAATGACATCTAGGAGTGAGCTGAGAATAGGCAGAAGGGGAGAGAGAATTTTAATTTAAACTCTCTTTGTTTAAATATTTATATTTAAAATTAGCTTTGGGGTGCCTGGGTGGCTCAGTCAGTTAAGTGTCTGACTCTTGGTTTTGGCTCAGGTCATAATCTCAGGTGCATGAGCTCAAGCCCTGCACTGGGCTCCATGCTGGACATGGAGCCTGCTTAAGATTCTCTCTCCCCCTCTCTGTTCCTCCTCTACCCTGCTCACGCTCTCTCTAAACTAAATAAATAAATAAAACCTTTTATGTTTATACTTTTACCAAATGGGTCTTTTATTAAAAATAATATTGGAAAAAAGGAAGAAAAGGCTATGTTATTAGAATTGCTTTTCTCTACTGTGTGCATTTCTACTCAACGGATCTATTGAAAACAAAAGTAGAAATTAAAACATAAACAGAAGAATGTTATTGGTATGATATCATAAGCCACTAGCAAAAAAGACCTACCTTCTGTGTATCAATATCTTGTCTCATGATTCCCATTTCTTTATTTATATTTTCTTTGTGTCTCTCGCATTCACTTAGTTGAGCTATTACTTTATTAAGTTCATTTTCTTTTTGCTACAAAAAAGAATATTCTTTAAGCACAAGAAATAAAAGTATAAACAAATAAATAATTTTAAATTTTAAATTACCTTCTTATAGTCATCTTTCCCATCTTGAATATAATTCTCAATGTCTTTCATATAACCATGAATATTTTTAACCTTTTCTTTGATATCATTCATCTGTGGGAAAATATAATTCTAATGTTTATACACTGGTTGGGACCAGGGCATTTAAGAAGATTTATAGCCAAGGAAATACTTATCAAGGTAACAAAAACTTAATAGGCAAGCACAGTGGAACAGTGGCTTGGAAGTTGGAGCCTTGGGTTCCACTTTCCAACACCACCAAATTTTATAATCTGAGAAATTCCCTGTATCATCTATGGGACCAGATTAAATAGTCTCTCTTCTCAACTTCTATTTTAGATTAAGAAGCAAAATAATTTTAATCTTTATTCTTTTTTTAAAAAAACAATTAATTGTTTAAGTTAACATATAACGTATTATTTGTTTCATGGGTACAGATCTGAGATTCATCAGTCTTACATAGTTCACAGCACTCACCATAGCACATACCCTCCCCAATGTCCATCACCCAGCCACCCCACCCCATCCCTCCGACCCTCCACTCCAACAACCCTCAGTTTGTTTCCTGAGATTAAGAGTCTCTTATGGTTTGTCTCCCTTCTGGTTTCGTCTTGTTTCATTTTTTCCTCTCTGTCCCTACGATCCTCTGCCTTGTTTCTTAAATCCCACATATTGAGATCATATGATAATTGTCTTTCTCTGATTGACTTATTTCGCTTAGCATAATACCCTCTAGTTCCATCACGTTGTTGCAATTAATCTTTATTCTAACAAGAATTTTTAATGTCTAATATGTCACAAGTCTGCAAATACTATTTACCTTACCATGTTTTTAATTTCATATGAAATACTAGTGTCCAACATGGTTCTCTGAACATTAAGTTTAATATATGTATTTGATAATAAAAATATAAATGAAATCTTACTTTATCCTGGGCTATTTTGTTGCTTTTATTTTTTTTGTTGATTAATTCTTCTTTTTCCTGCTGGAACTTCTCCAGTGTTGTTTCCAAAGGGCTTAACTGCTCTTTAGCATCCTAAAAATACAAAACATAGTGCCTTATATTCCATTATCTTATTTCAGGTGTCAGATTTTATAGTCATAATAAAAGCACTTTCTATGTGTCAGGCTTTAAAAATTAACTCATCTGCTTTTTCCAACAACCCTATGAGGAGCCCTACCATTATTTTCATCCCTATTTCAGACTAGTTTATTTGGGGTCACAACAGCCAGTAGTAAATGAAGGATCCGGTATCCAAATCCTGTCCAACTCCAGAGTCTTTCTCTTAACCTCTATGTTATACGGCATCACCACTAACTTGGTTCCTAAGCCAGGCCATGTGCCCCCAATTATATGAGCATGTGGCTTCAGGTATAAGTTTTTATGAGTTTGTAGGGGCACACGTCAGCTCTGTGTGACCAAAGAAGAGGTTCAGTTCAGGCCTCTCTTTTACAGACGGGAATATGACTTTTGATACAGGACACTTTTGTCCTTAAGCTTAGTTTGCTAAGGGCTAAGTACATATTTTATGGTATAAAAACATATTGGTACATTGATGTTGGTGTGTCCACACCTATTTTGGAAGGAAAGGGGCTTTGAAGTGACAAACTATTTTACTAATCAGGAGTCTACATTGTTCAGCCTTATAACATCTCTATAGCATAATTACACGATTACCACTGTAGAAAACAATGATACTCAAGCTAAGATAATGATTATTTAACGAACCCATAAAAGAAGAAACAATTCCTTAGTATTACTTCAGGGTAGATGTATTTTTGTATTCATATTGAGAAGAGGTATGGTGTGGTAGGAAGTCAAATGTAATAGACATTGAAGAGCTACCTGAAAATAAACCCTGCCTCCTACTAGCTGCATGACCTTGGCTAAGACATGAAGCATCTGTCTCAATCTCTTTTTTATAAAAAGGGGACTAAATCACCTACCTCAACAGGGTTACTGAGACACTGAACTGTTTAATGTCCAAGGGCTTCATAAAGAGTAAAACAAATTATACAAATGTAAGATACTACTATTTTATATCATACTCTAAATACTTCTGTAACATTTACAGTAATTAATGACAGATTCAGTAATATACTTAGTGCTCACTGAATGTTTGTAATGATGAAAAGCTAGGTAAGACTGTTATTTCTAAAACTGTTCAAAAATTTGATTTGGTCTTAGATGTGATTAATCTAGATGAGGGATGCCAAATGGTTTCCATTCCATGTAGTAACTCAAAGCCTGCTTACTACAGTGGGAAGGATTCTGAGACTACACCTGGAATCAAACAGAAAAAGTGCTAAGACTGAGAGGCAGTATCTTCCATGGATACAGGATCTGCAGGTAAGACCAATATCCCAAATAAACAGGACTCCTTATAGGTAGTTAACCAGTCACCTGACCACCCCCAGTAACAGGAAGTTCACTAATTAACCAGGCAGCCAATTCTTCCTTATTACAGCCAAAATCTTCTCGGACCCTTTACCTATTAGTACAAGTTTGGTCAACACAGGAAGCACAAAAAAAAATTATACTATTTTTTATTTAATCCTCACAATAACCATAGTTTTAGTCACTACACCAATAAAGAGCATTTCACATATTTGAACTAATTTAAAAAACAGGTATGTGGGGCTCCTGGCTGACTCAGTCAGTAGAGCATGAGACACATGATCTCAGGGTCGTTAAGTTCAAGCCCATGTTGAGCACGGAGCCCATTTAATTAAAACAAAACAAAACAAACAGTTTTGTATGAATCTTCTTACCTTTATCTCTCTGAATAAGGACTGAACTTCAGTGGATAATTCCACAGTCTGCTCCTCTAGCTGCTGACGACGTTGTAAATTAGTAGATATCTGAAGTTTCTCTGATTTAAGTTCATTTGTTGTACTTTTTAGGTGTTGAATCTGTTCCTGCTGGTCCTGTATAAGCTTACGATTCAATTCCATCTTACTGGAAACTACACAAAAACATTCACACAGTGACTAAAGTAAGGATACAGAAAATACTACGGACAGCTAGCTTCCATTTTTATAGCTCTATGGAATTCACAAAGGCTCAGCTTCCATGGGTCCCACCCACTGCAAGAAAAGTGCTACAGAACCCCTCCTGGCCACCCATGGACCATAGGGTAGTTATGACTAAGAAAAAGTAGAGCTCATCAGATATCCATCATTCAAAATCTCCCATCGTTCCAAATCTTTTGTGCAAAGCAAGGAAACAAGTGAGGCTTTGAGAAAAGAGGGTGAATATACTATGAACTGGAAGAAAGACAGTTCCTTGTCCACATAACAGATATAAAATTTATGATAAAAAGCATATGCTGGGATGTTGAAGTCTTTATGGGTACATGAAGAAACAGACTATATTACCTGTATCTAATTTGTGTTGCTTTTCTTGTTTTTCCTGGTTTACTTGTTGAACAGTTCTATCCAAATCTAGTCCTTGCAGTTTAGCTGCTTGTTGTGCAATTTTTCTTTCAACATCTTTAAGTTCCATCTTAAGAATAAAACAAAGTTATTTCCTCTTTTTTTTTTTTAAAGATTTTATTTATTTATTTGAGAGAGAGAGAATGAGAGAGAGCACATGAGAGGGGGGAGGGTCAGAGGGAGAAGCAGACTCCCCGCCGAGCAGGGAGCCCGATGCGGGACTCAATCCAGGGACTCCAGGATCATGACCTGAGCCGAAGGCAGTCGCCCAACCAACTGAGCCACCCAGGCGCCCCAAAGTTATTTCCTTTAACAAACTTACTACATTATCATTATTCAGTATCTTTAAAAACTATTATTTTAAAATCTGAATTTATAACTGATTTCAGATTTAATTTTAACAAAGTTTAAAAGAATAAAATGAATTTTAATAATTTAAATATATAAACAAAAGGAAACCAACTAAAAATGAAAACAAACAGGACATTTCTTAATTCTCGTATTTATGAATAAACAATCCAAACCCAGAAACATAAACTAAGCAGTACTCCCCTCAGATTATCTGCAATTCAGGACCGGGAACTCTAAACTCAACCCATACCTGTATACTATCTGTTTTTAACACTCGCACATTTCACATTCAAACCACCATGAAACAAGTTTTATTTGGCCTTCAAGTATAATAAACTTACCTGGAACCTCTCCATAATTGTAACATCCGTCAGGCAGACTTTAGCACTTTCTTCTTCAGGCATTATTGTGCCCAAGAGTGTTTCCTGTTCCTCTATGTCATTCTTTAAGCGCTGTATGTCTCTATTGACATTCTGCAGTTTGTTTCTTAATTCTGGTATTTCCTTCTCCTTCAAATCAATTATGCTTTGCCTAAACAGAGAACACACAATTAAAAATAAGCTCTCTAATGTTTTCTTATCATGAAACGGAGGTTATGCATTTTTGGCAAGAGTATCATAAGTGATTGTATCCTTCTCAGGGCATCATATCAATGGGCACATGATGTCATTATATTTTATTACTGGAGATGTTAATCTTACTCACTTGGTTAACATGGTGTCAGCCAGTTTTATCCACTATAAAGTTACTCTTTTTGTCTTTATAATTAATAATGATCTTAGGAGAAATATATTGGGACTAGGTCAGTATCTTGCTTCTCCTCAAACTTTTGCCCACTGATTTCAGTATCCAATGGTAGATCCTGCTTACAATAATTACAATAGTCTCCCCGCTGCCACGCCGATCCCCAGGGGATATATTCCAAGACAGCCAGTGGATGCTTGGAATCATGGATAGTACCAAACCTTACATATACCGTTTTTTCCTATAGGCATATCTGTGATAGAGTTTATAAATTAGGCACAGAGATTAACAATACTAATAATTAAACAATGACAATATACTGTAATAAAAGTTATGTGAATATGGTCTCTCTCACAACATCTTATTGTACAGGGGCACCTGACTGGCTTAGTTGGTGCCGTGTCCGACTGGTGATTTCGGTTCAGGTCATGATCTCATGGGTCATGGGATCGAACCCTGAGTCAGGGTCTGCGCCAGTGGGGAGTCTGCTTGAGATTCTCTCCCTCTGCCCCTACCCTCACTCAAGTGTGCCCACTCTCTCTCTGAAATAAATAAAATTTTAAAAAATATCTTTTGTACTGTACGAGGCCTCCCTCCCTCTTAAGGTAATGTTATATGATAAAACGCCTATTTGATGATAAGAAGTGAGGACAATGATGTAGGCCTTGTGACTTCAAGTTGGGCTACTGTTAACATAATGACAGGTCAGGAGGATCATCTGCTTCTGGACCACAGTTGACCTCAGGTACCAGAAACAATAGAGATGGAAAGCACAGATAAGAGGGACTACTGTATTACTGTGATGTTTGCCAAACTGAGAGATTTTCTATAAATTAACTGACTATACTGATCAGAAGTGTCAAGATCATGAAAGACAAAGACTCTGAAGAGCTGAAGACTGCAGGAACCTAAGGAGAAATAACAACTAGATGCCATGTGGGATCCTGGGTTGGGTCCTGAAACAGAAAAACATTAATGGAAAGACTGCTGAAATTTTAATATGCTTTGTAGTTAACAGAGACACACAAATGTTAATTTCTTGATTTTGATAACTTATTTATGGTTATATAAATTGTGAACATCAAGAAAAGTGAGGTGAAGGGTATAGGTGGATTCTCTGTACTCTTTTTGTAATTTTTCTGTAAGTCTAAAATTATTTCAAAATAAAAAGTTAAAACAAATAATGGAAAGGAAGGAAGGAGACCACTCAGCCAAATGCTACATGGGTTTATAGTAAAAAAAGCTGCTAACCAGTTTATTGCTGCTACTACTGTGAATGGATTACAATTCCTGTGGCAGGTACTGGCTCCCTATTTTTGTTGACACCTCTGAAACAATAAAACTTGTATTTAATCTTAAAAAAAAAAAGCTATCAACCTGATTTCTGAAAAATTCTAAATTCTTAATTATAAATTAGTACAATAAATTAATTTCTAATGGAGTCAAAGGAAAAACCAGAAACTCAAGGGTTAGCTCTTGCATACTGCTACTACTTAACGATTTTTTAAAAAGTCCACACTATGACCAAGAAATGCCAACCTGAACTGATCTGGGGTGAGAGAAGACCTAGTTTGTTATGCCACTGAGATGAAAAAATTTCCTGAGTAAATTATGAAGGTATACAGATTATGAATAGTTTCATACCCACATTACTTCCTGAACCCTGTGGTCATAGCCCAGTTGGTCTTAAAGTATGTTCCCAGTGCCTAAAAAGTGACATAGCTGGGACAGCCTAATGACAGTCAAGCATTCACTTGAATGGGGACATCTTTGTGGAGAATTATAGGTATCCATTCAATTTTAACCCTATTTTTACATTTTCACATGTACACTTTTAAATAACCTCTTATCAGTGTGGTCTGGGGTTTTGGTGCCTTCTTTTCTGACGATTACCTAAGATGCTAAATGCTAAAATAAGTATAAGAAAGAGTGAAGATGTTTCCCAAAAGAAGGGGTTATTGAGATCTATTAGGATTCTATTTTGTTTTGTAAAATTTTCACAAACTCAGTTCATCTGTTTTTGTGACAGCATTCCCTTTCCAAGGGGATTTTATGTAAAAGAAACCAACAAAAATATGGTTGGTTGAAAAAATCTTTCAAAGAAACGGAGAAAAATACTGAGTTTTTATTTAACTGAAATGTTATAATAAACCTGACTCAGTGACTCAGTACTAATAAGCAAAATGATAAACAGGTATATTTTAATCTGAGATTTCATTCACAATGGTAGTCTTACATTAAGTGTTGATGAACTTTGGCCTTTAAATGAAAATATTTTCAGGCGCCTGGGTGGCTCTGTCATTAAGCATCTGCCGCCTTTGGCTCAGGTCGTGATCCCGGGGTCCTGGGATCGAGCCCAGCATCGGGCTCCCTGCTCCGCAGGAAGCCTGCTTCTCCCTCTCCTACTCCCCCTGCTTGTGTTCCCTCTCTCGCTGTGTCTCTGTCAAATAAATAAATGAATTCTTAAAAACAAATAAATAAATGAAAATATTTTCCTCAGAGAGGGTAAGCCAGATGTGGCTCCTCACTAGCTCTTTGAGCTCACCTTCAACCACTTTTCCCTCTGGCCTCAGGGATTCTGTACTGCCTGGAACACTCTTCTCCTGGACAAATGCATGGCTAGCTCCCTTCCTTCTCTCAGGCCTATACTCAAATGCCACCTTCATAGCAATTCCCCTCTCACCAACCCTCAGTTAATTCTCTACTTCCTTATCCTGCTGTATTTTTTTCCAAGGCACTGATTTACCTGTCCGACTACACACTTATTTTTATAGCTTCAGGTTACCTTACTTTGTGTGTGGTGACCAGGATGGCATGTAGGTGCCACTCCAGATCCCAGGGTACTGTATGGATTAAAGTTAGCCACAAATACTTTGACACTCCTCCCAATGAGAGGTGGAGTCTGTGTCCTCTCACTGAATCCTGGCAAGCTCCAGGACTCCTCTGACCAACAGACAATAGCAGAAGTAACAATGCCAGTTTCTGGGCCTATGCCTTCGGATACTAGCAGCTTCTACTGCCTGTCTTTTGGACTTCTTGCTCTTAGGATCCTTCATTTGGAAATCCAACCACTATGCTATCAAAAGCCCAAGACACACATGCAGGCCATGCTAAGGTACCGTGTTCGACAGCCCCAGCTGGGCTCCCAGCCAACAGTGTCACTGCAAATCATTTCAGTGAGCCACCCTGAACACTGAGCCTAGGAGAGACTCGAGATGACCGCAGTGAACGTCTGACTGCAACTGCATTATCAGTTTCCAAATGGTACTCACTCATGTGGTTGAAGGCCTCAGTTCCTTGTCAAGTGGGGCCCTTCACAGGGTGGCTCACGTGGCAGCTGGCTTCACCCACATCCGATTAGAAAAGGAGAGCAGGCAGCCGTAGTGCCTTACAGAACCTAATCTTGCTATCACTTCTGTCATAACTTACCAGTTTCATAGACCAGTCTTGGAACATGCGAGAAGACTATACAGGAGCATGAATACCAGGAGGCAGGGATCACTGGGCATCATCTTGGAGGCTGGCTATCACAAAGCATATCTTTGTAGACTCTTCCTGAAATTCCTCTTCACAGTTTTCTAGACAACATACCCTCCTGGCTTTTCTGCTTCCAGAGTTGTCTCAGTCTTAACCATTCAATATATTAACATAAGATTAATTTCTTAAAACACGTTTTCCATTAAATCCCCTGTCAGTGAGAGTTGTAACTAGGCCTGAACATAACATAGCCCTATCTTCCCAACTTATGGGAATCCATCTCCCCAAATGGTTCCTCCGACTTTAGATCACCTTTCTGTTGCAGCACAGCTCAGACTCCCCTTCCTTTTACACAGAGTGCTCTCATTTCTCTCTACATTGTTAACGGAGTCGAACCAACTTCCCTATGCTTCACATTCCCCTCCTATTATGGTCTCAAAATCTTATTCTCATTCTGTAGTCAACTGGCTTCTCTCCTCTTAACTAATGTATTTGTCTGAGCCAATTAAGAACTTTATTAGGCCCAGCTTTCTAAATATTCAATTCTGAGAGCTTGTCTCCTTACTCAGACCATCAGCTCCTTGAAGATTATGTCATACTGGTCTCTGTGACTAGCTTTATGATCTATGTTGTGGAAGACCCCAAGGCATCATCATATACTTTCTGACGATTTTATTTATAAACAGACCATCATTTGGACTTCTTGAATAAGTGAGAGAAAAATAAGAGAAATCATGATGATTCATTCTTTTTGAAAGCAGAAAAGACATAAAAATAGAGTTTAAAATTCATCTGTTGGGGGAGGTTTTTAGTACTTTTAATTCTTTTGAATTTAGAAAGTGACAGAACAGCAAACAGTTCTCAATCTGTCAAAATTTCTGCCCTCAAGCCAAGTCTCAGGAATTATATTAACACACACGCGTGCACACACACACACACGCACACACAGAAAATAGTAAAGATTATAACTACCCTGTGACTAGTTTAAGAAGTTTGTTTACTTTTAAATAATTTTTTTTTTAAAGATTTTTACTAACTTGAGAGAGAGCAAACACAAGCAGAGGAAAGGGGCAGAAGGAGAGGGAGAAGCAGACTCCCCGCTGAGCAGGGAGCCCGATGTGGGGCTCAATCCCAGGACCCTGGGACCAGGACCTGAGCTGAAGGCAGACACCTAACTGACTGAGCCACCCAGGGACCCTAATAATTGCTTTGTCTTATAAAGAACACGAGATGGGGCACACTGGCTCAGAATCTTGACTTGAACTTTTATTCATTCAACCCATTACTGAACACCCACCACATGCCAGGGACTAGAGGGGCACCTTTTACATTGCCGCTGTTCATGTACAGTACCAGTAATCCCTACTCTCACCTCACGGGGACAAGTCCCAGCATTTCGTCACGCCGTTTTTCTTTTTTCTTTAGTTCAGATTCTGTTGACTTCAGTTTATCTGGAGCAAGCCGCAGCTTAGACTGCAAATCACTGATGACTTCCTGTAATTCAGCTTCTGTCTGAAAAACCCTCTGACAGACAGGGCAACATGATTGGTTTTCATCTGTTAGCTGAGTAATGAATTGGGAGTATACTGCTGTGGCTCCAGCCAGCATGGCTATTTTAAGAAAATAAATGTATTACCAGTGAGAAAAAGATAAAATACAGTTTTGTCATTATGGTTCTATCATTTTCCATATATATAGGATCATTTATAAACATATTATGAAAGTAATAAAAATCCTCTCATATTTACATATTCTTTGAAAGGGCACAATACATTCAGATTTGTATAAATTACATTCTGGTAACACACAAAAAGTGTAACAAAATTTTGGGAGCATACTGTGTACCAGAAATTGTTCTAAGAGCTTTATACCTATAATCTCATTTACTCTTAACACCCTAAGTGGTAGGTAATTATGTCCTGAGATGAATCTGAAGTAAAGGAATCATTTGATAATTTGCCCAAAGTCACAAAACCATTAAGCTGTAGAACTGGGATTGAAACTTAAGCCCTTTGCCTCCAGAACCAAATTTTTAAATCTCCCATCCTTATTTAGCTACTGATGAGTGAAAATTCAAGTGTCAAAGCACCTTGATAATATAAAGAAGGTAACTTACCTCGCTGTTTTGAGGATTTTTCAATTTCTTCTTTAAGCCTGTCTAAATCACTTTCAAAATCCTGGCTACCACAAACATCAAACAGCTTGTCTTCATAACTGGACAACTGCTCTTCTTTCCTTTTTAGTTCATTATTTATATGATTTTTATTTTGCTCAGCTGAAGCTAGTTCTTTGCTAAAATAAGAATATGGATTACAATTTTACTACATGAGAAATGAGTTTGAAAAGTTTGAGTAGGTAGATACAAAACAAATTCTGCCAATAAATATTACAAAGGTTTGCTGTGGCTAAGTACTTTTTTTAGAAGTCAAGGTAACAGTCCACTTCTGCCTGAACTCCATCCTGGACACTGATCACTTTCTAAACCTGGTCATGGGCCTGTGTGATTCCTGGGGGTTCATGGTCTTAGATCTTAGGTTAGGAACCTCAGCAAGAATATGCTTGTGGGACATACTGGAGAGAGAGAGAAGAGAAAAGAACATTCACCTGATTCCCTTTGGACCCTTTCACAGTATCACTTCCCTTCACTCCTGTAAGAACTTCTCCTTTATCCCTTCCTTGTTGCTGTCATCTACTTACGTCATCATCCATTCCCTCTCATTCATCAAAGACTTTGCTCACTAATACAATTCATCTCTATTCCAACTTTATTTTTTTTTAAGATTTTATTTATTTACTTGACAGAAAGAGACACAGCGAGAGAGGGAACACAAGCAGGGGGAGCGGGAGAAGGAGAAGTAGGTTTCCCGCAGAGCAGGGAGCCCGGTGCGGGGCTCCATCCCAGGACCCTGGGATCATGACCTGAGCTGAAGGCAGACGCTTAACGACTGAGCCACCCAGGTGTCCCTCTCCATTCCAACTCTTAAATATCATCGTAGCCAACCTTCACACCAACACAGATCAGGGTTTGCAGGTTATGATGCACTGGGAAAGCCATGTAATCAATATAATAGATCATATTCACAATCTTAAAAAAAATTAAAAAGAATAAAATACATTGGAGCAGACTGAGCATAATTAGGACACATGCTATTTTGAGAAACTTGTTTCAGATGAATGTTATGAGTGCATGTGTGCTACATCTTGATACTTCCCATTTTGAGAATCACAGTAAAAATAAGGCAAAAAGAAATAACAATATAGGTGATGCTTTGACCATCCTAGCCACTGAGCCATGCTCATCAACATCACTATCAGCACCTAACACTGCTGACCCCCTCCTTGAAGGTCTATTTACTCAAGGTTTCAAGAACTACTCCGGTTTGGCTCTCACCCTAGCTCCCTGAATTCTAGTTTCCTTCACTTGCTCCTCTTGCGTTGCTTACCAACAGTAAACGCTGCTGTTTCCCAGGCATCTGACTATAACCGTTTTTCTTCCCTTCGCATAACCCCTTTAAGGTGATACGGCCTATACGAATGACTCTAATTATTACTTACAAAGCAACAACTTCCAATCTCTTGAACTTCAAACTCCAATAACCTATTCCCTAAGACACATTTCCCTAAGAAACAAATGAAACATGGCCAAAGCCAGATCCACTACCTTCCTCAAATATCTGTACAGAATTTTTGACTCTTTTACCAACCACCAAAGTGACATTAAAAAACGTGATCACGTCTTTATTGTGGCAAAAACCAAACATTATATAAAATTTACCATCTTAACCATTTTTTAGGTGTACAGTGCAGTAGTGTTAACTATATACACATGGCTGTGCTACATATCTCTAAAGCTTTTACATCTTGTAAAACTGAAACTCTGTAACCATTGAATAACCATTCCCCTTCCCCCGCTCTCCCACTTCCTGGCAATCATCTTTCTACTTTCTGTTTTCAAGAGTTTGACTACTTTGGGTACCTCATGTAAGTGGAATCACACAGTATTTGTCCTTTTGTAACTAGCTTATTTTACTTAGCAACAATATCCTCAAGGTTCATCCAAGTTGTAGCAGGACAGGATTTCCTGCCCACCCCCACCCTTGGGTAAGCTTTACACTCATCGTGGGGCTTGAACTCACAATCTGGAGAGCAAGAGTCACATGCTCAACTGAGCCAGCCAGACGCCCCCAGGATTTCCTTTTTTAAAGCTGAGTAGTATCATTATACACAAACACACACTGAATCTTTATCCATTCATCTGGCTACTGAGAATAATGCTATAATGAACATGGATTTGCAAAAATCTCTTCAAGATCATGTTTTCAATGCTTTTGAATATATACTCAGAAATGGAACAGCTGGATCATCTGGTAATTCTCTTTTTAATTTTTTTGAAGATTCTCTATTTTCTCTATCAGCTGTACCATTTCATACTCCTACTAACAATGTACAAAGGTTCCAATTTCTCAACATCCTCACCAATATTTGTTATTTTGGTTTTTTTTGTTTTTGGTAGTAGCCATCCTAAACTGGTGTGAAGTGATATATCATTGTGGTTTTCATCTGCATTTCCCTGATGAATTAGGCACTTTTTCATTTGCTCACTGGCCATTTGTATACGGTCTCTGGAGAAATGACTATTCAAGTTCTTTGCCCATTTTTAAATCCAATTATTTGTTTTTGTGTTATTAATTTTAGGAGTTATTTACATACCCTAAATAATAATCACTTATTAGATAAGTGGTTTGAATATTTTCTCCCATTCCGTCAGTTGCCTTTTCCCAGTTGTTTCCTTGCTTTGTAGAAGTTCTTAAGTTTGACGTAGTCCCATTTATCTATTTTTGCTTTTGCTGCCTGTGCTTTTGGTGTCAGGTCCAAGAAAATATTTATCAATTTCAATATAATGAAGCCTTCCCCCTAAATTTTCTTCTAAGAGTTTTATAGTGTCAGGCCTCACTTTTTATAAAGGAGAATTTTAATCCTCTAAGTTCTGCAAACTTTCAAGGAACAAAAGGCCCAAATTAATGTCATCACTTTACTTGACTGATAAAATATAGCAGAACCAAAGTCAATTAACATAGGACATACCACTTTATAACAATAAATAATAAAGCAATTCAAGCAATGAAAAATGAGAATCTGTAGTACATCTCCAAGAGATCTGTAGTACATCTCCAAATGTGACAATTACTTACTTCAATTTGGCAAGTCTGTCCCTGGTCTGATTAATTTCTTTTGATTTACTATGAAGCCAGTCTTCAAGCTGTTTTTTGTTGGGAAAATATCCTAACAATGAAGTTAATTCATCACTGTGTCGAGATTTTATTTTTCTGATTTGTTCATCTTTGTCAGCCTATAGAAAAAAAAATTTTTTTAAATAAAGTCCAAGATCTCCATATTGTATCAAGAACAAAAATAAATTTGAATTCACAACTCTGAGATCCAGAATTACATGCTCTACCAACTAAGCCAGCTATTAACAAAAATAAATTCTAGACTACAATTCTAGGCTTAAAAAAATAAAACCATGAAAATGAAAGAAGAAAATGCAAAATTTCAGAAGTCTCACAGTGGGAATTGCCTTTCTGTGCCATAAGAGAAAAAAGTAACAAGTCTGACAATAATAAAAATTAAAACTTCTGTATATGATAAATATTAATAGCAATGGGCATGTGTATATATACTTCTGTATTATTTTTTGTAATTAGAAAACAGGTTTTTAAGCTCCAAAGTCTTATAGAGTATTAAGCTCACTTAACTCCTAAAATATAATGCCAACACCACTTAAATATTTCGTAGTGCATCTATTACAAATGTAAATTATTTTAAATACCAGAAAGTATAATTAAAACACAAAGAAAGGTCGTACTTTGTCTTTGGTCAGCATCTCCATCTGGGTGCGTGTTGTTGTATGATGGTTTAACTGTTCCATCTCCTGGTCCAACTTACGCAGGGTCCTGTCTAGGTCTGCTTTCTCATTTTGAAGACTTATTACTTCTGTTTTTAGAGCTTCTACATTGCTGTTTTTCTCAGCCTTGCTTAGCTCACGTTCCTTATTAATAATTCAAACATACAAGTTTATATGTTTTGTGTTAAAACTATGACAAAATGTATTAGAAATCAACTACTCCTCAGAATGATCAAGATATTACTGTTTGCTCTTATCCAAGAAGAGAAAAGCATTTAAGAAATAAGATTTTTAAGGAAAATCTTATAAAGTTATCTTACTAGGTTATAATGGTAGAGAATTAGTAAACAAATCTGGGAAGGTGAAACAGGAGGGAAAACTCAGAATGTAGTGTAAAACTGAGAAAAACACATCTAAGTATACAGTTTAGTAACTCTTTAGTTGGTATTTAAGTATTTATCAAGGATCCCTGGAAATTCACTACATTGCCAGGCATGTAGAACCCATAAAATAGTGCGATGTGATCTCTGACCAGTGCTTTCCCATCACAAGGCAATATTGTGACAAACTGCTAAACTGACAAAAATGTATGCTAGATGCTAAGTTACAGAGCAAAGAGAAATGTTTACTTAAATTACCAAGATGGGTTCTGAGAGAGAGATCTGCCAAATTTTAGGATGCCTACTTGGTGGCAGAGATATGAAGGAAGGGGACAGATTAGAAACGAGGAAGAGAATTTGGAAATTCGTGAAAATAGATGGTCTAAGAAAATTTCTATCGAACAAAAAGTGGTAACATGGCAAGAGTCATATAAAATCTACAATGTGTGGAACCTAGAGTGAAAATACTTGTTTTTTTTAACTTAGGTAAGTGGTTCTTAACCAAGGTACTCATAACAATCACCTGGTTTTGTCTGGAACACGCATTTCTATTCCCCACTCTAGAGAGAACACGGACTGAGTGGGGTGAGGGCAAAGGGAGAGGCAGACTCCCCACTGAGCAGGGAGCCCGATGCAGGGCTCAAACCCAGGACTCTGGGAACATGACCTGAGCTGAAGGCAGACGCTTAACCAACTGAGCCACCCAAGTGCCCCAAGTCTTTTTTTTTTTTAAGATTTTATTTATTTATTTGACAGAGAGAGACAAAGCGAGAGAAGGAACACAAGCAGGGGGAGTGGGAGAAGGAGAAGCAGGCTTCCCGCTGAGCAGGGAGCCCGATGCGGAGCTCGATCCCAGGACCCTGAGATCATGACCTGAGCCGAAGGCAGACGCTTAACGACTGAGCCACCCAGGCGCCCCTAAGTCTTTTTTTTAAAAAGATTTTATTTATTTATTCATGAGAGACAGAGAGAGACAGAGAGAGAGAGGCAGGGGGAGAAGCAGGCTCCCAAGAAGCAGGGAACCCGACTCGGGACTCGATCCCAGGACCCTGGGATCATGACCTGAGCTGAAGGCAGACGCTTAACCATCTGAGCCACCCAGGCGCCCAAGTCTAAGTCTTTTTTATTTTTATTTTTTTTTAAGATTTTATTTATTTGACAGAGAGAGACACAACGAGAGAGGGAACACAAGCAGGGAGAGTGGGAGGGGGAGAAGCAGGCTTCCTGTGCCCAATGCGGGGCTCGATCCCAGGACCCTGGGATCATGACCTGAGCCGAAGGCAGACGCTTAACGACTGAGCCACCCAGGCGCCCCCTAAGTCTTTTTTAAAAGCTTCCTACGTGATTCTAATTTTCAATCCACCAGTTCCAGAATCAAGGAGTTGGTATGATTATAATATTCACATTTTCATTTTGTTTGAGATTCACAGACAAGGTTGATGTTTTTATTGAAATGCCATAATCTTAAGATTAGCAACAGATAATATACTTCAGAATATAAGATTCTAAACGTCTTACACTTTAAAATTATTAGATTACTCAAATAATATCTTACAGCTTTTGAGAGCTCCTGGTCCAGTTCAAGAATCCTGTCCGAAGATCCTTCCAACTGCTGTAATTCATACTTCACATTTCTCAGCTCATTCTGCTTCTTAGTTAGGATTTCTGATTTTAGCTCAATTATTCTTCCCAGTCCAGTTTTCTTATCCCTTATCTCATCTATCTGTTTTTGTTTCAGAGTCTCTTTTTCTGTAAAGTCATTCTACATGAGAAGAATGAGCATTAACAATTTTTTTCACTGAACAATTTACTAATAAAGTTTCCTGAATGCAAAATTAACACATGCACACTAAGGAAAATATAGGAAAGTACAAAAAAATGCAATGACCATCACCCAGAGATAATCATTATTAACTATGAGCAAACTTTTTATGATTACCTTTAAAAAGAAATTTTGGAAGACAAATACTATATGATCTCACTTATATGTGGAATCCAAAAACAAAACAAACCCAAAGAACAAACAAACTCAAAGAAAAAGAGATCAGACTTGTGGTCACCAGAGGCGGAAGGTGGGAGGAGGGAGAATTGAAGGAAGGTGGTCAAAAGGTTCAAATTTCCAGTTATTAGTACTACAGATATAATGTACACTATGATGACTACTGCTAACACTGCCATATGACATAGGAAAGTTATTAAGGAAGTACATCCTGAAAGTTCTCATTACAAGGTAAATATATTTTCTTTTCTTTTATTGTATATATATATATATATATGAGGAAATGGGTATTAGCTGAACCTACTGTGGTAATCATTTCACAATACTCGTGCCATATGCCTTAAACAGAGTGGTACCTGTTAAATTATTTCTCAGTAAAACTGGGAAAAAAGAAAAAAGAAATGCAACTTAAAATCAGATTTAAAATGTAACCTGTATTTTCTTCATATTTTTATCCTTAAAAACTTCAGACAAATTGCTTCCATGAGGTTTTTTTCTATCTCGTAAAGATTCTATCCTAACACTAACCCAAAATTTTGACAATATGAGGTCCACCCTAAAATTAAAACAATGTAACTAGAGAATCTGATACCAACAAAAGAATATAGCAGTATTTACCATCAGCTGGCTGGCAATTTCTGCTTCCCTTTCTTGCCTCTCTCTCACAAGTTTGTGAAAATTTTTAATATGTCTTTCATTGAATGGTCCACGCTCAAAGCCATCTAATTCTAGCTGTGTTGCCAAAGACTGAATTAATGAATCTCTCGCTCGGATATGTTCTTGATGGCGATCCGCTTGTAGCTGCAGACGACCTTTAAAAAACACAACCATAATAATTCAATTTTCAAGTGATTATTTTTAAATTAAAAAAACTGTACATTCATAAGCAGCTATTTAAAAAAAAAAAAAACAACAAACACCCACAGCAGAATCTCTTATAACCTTTGCCAGTTTCCCCCACTGGTTAACTGTGGTTTTGTGACATAATAAGAAATATGTATTTGGTCTTTGTCCTTGGTTCCTGGCACAAAGCACCCAAAACTCTTAGAATTTCTGAGTGATACAGGTGAAAAGAGCATCTTTTGTTACTCATTCTAAGTCCTTTTCAGCCATACTTGAGTTTATTCTAATGAGGTGACTCTTAAGAGGATGGGAGCTGGTAGTCAAAGGAACAAACTATGTGATTAGAGAGTAGGAACTTTCAGTAACCACCTCCTCAACTCTACAGAGCAGCTGAAGATTGGGTTCAATCACCAATGGCTAATGATTTATTCAACCATGCCTATATAATGGAACTTCCATAAGAACGATGAACAACAGCATTCAGAGAGCTTTCAGGTTGGTGAACACATCAAGGTGCTGGTTTCATGTGTGAGTGATGCAGATGGAAGGCGTGGAAGCTGAAGACCTCTTCCCCATACCTTGCACTATGCATCTCTTCCATTTGACTGTTCCTGAGTGGTATCCTTTATAATAAACTGGTAAAAAGGTTCCCTAAGTTCTATGAATCATGGTAGCAAATTATTGAACCTCAGAAAGGGTTTGTGGGGAACTCCTGATTTATAGCCAATTGATCAGAGATCAGAAGTGTAGGTGACAGACAACTTAGGACTTGCAACTGGAATCTGAACTGGGTAGGCAGTCTTGTGGGACTCCACAGGGAAAGCACTGACTCCAGACAATTAGTGTCAGAACTGAATTCTCTCTTCCAAGAATTAGAGAATTGCCTGGTGTGGAAAAACGCACACATCTGGTGTCAGAATTGTTGTGAGTAAAAAAACAGTGCTTCCTTTAGTAATATTTTGCAATACTACAGTATAATTTCATAGTCAGGATACTGACACTGATACAATCCATCAGTTTTATTCAGATTTCCCCAGTGTTACTTTTATCTATTTGTGCATATTAAGTTCTATATAATATAATCAACTGTGTTAGTTCATACCTCCACCATGACAGTGAACATAATGAACAGTTCAACTACCACAATAAGCTTTTGTAATCATAACCATACTTTTTTTTTTTTTGCTCTTGTTGCTTTTACAACCATAACCATACTAACCTTCCTCCTATTCCTCCTCCTACTCAGTAACCCTGGCAACCAATAATCTGTCCTCTGCTTCTGAAATTTTGACATTTCAGAGATGTTATATAAATGGAAGCATGCTGTATATTATCTTTTCAGATTGGCTTTTTTCACTCTGCATGATTTCCTGGAGATTCATCATTCATGCAGAAAACGCATAATATTATAATAGGAAAAAAGACCAAGTTAACATTTTGTCCTACCCTGCTCAACAAGCAGTTCTGATTTTTCCTGATTGAGAAGCCTTGATTCTTTATTTAACTTTTCCAGTTCACGCTGACAGTCTACCAGCCTCCTTTCTTTCTCCCTTACTGTTCTTTGGTGATTGTGATATAAATCATTTAGTTGCTCATCAGTCCCTTGAAAAACCTGTGCAGAGTACAAAATAAAGAGCTTTAATGAATACATACAAGAAGTTATCACTCTGAAGTACAAACTATGAACCAAAGCTTATTCAATATCCTTCCTTTTAACATATATATGGAAATAACACAAACATCAAGATTTGTATTTTTTTCTGAAATGAGTGGCAAAATGGATTCAAATGAGGTTCATTATAATAATCTCAAAATTTTGAAGAACAAAATTCTACCACCACAGACCTTCTCCATTTTCTGTTCCAGTTCACTATTATCTTTCTCCATTTGCTTCTTCCGGCTATCCAAGGCTTTAATTTCATTGTCAAGTCTCATTATTTTAGAGAGATTTTGTTCAATTTCTTTTAGACGATTCTGAAAACAAACAAATACTGTACATAAATTTCACTACAGTTTATACTGCAAATGAATGGAAAGGAGTAAGATGTCCCGGGTTAGGTACTTAGTAAAAGTGATCTCTCATTTAGTGCTAACAATGCTAAAAATTATAAGAAGCAAAGAGAAACCAAGGATCAGAGACATTAAATAATTTGCACAACTCCTAACAGCTACTAAGACAAAAAAAAAGCAGTAATTAAACTTTTTTTAAAAAAATATTTTATTTATTTATTTATTTATAAATCAGAGAGAGAGAGAGAGTGAGCACAAGCAGGGGAAGTGGCAGGCAGAGGGAGAAGCAGGCGGCAGGCAGAAGGAGAAGCAGGCTCTCCGCTGAGCAAGGAGCCCAATGTGGGACTTGATCCCAGAACCTTAGGATCATAACCTGAGCCAAAGGCAGCCGCTTAACCAGCTGAGCCACCCAGACGTCCCTAAACTCCACTTCTAACTTCAAAGCCCACGTCTTGCCCTCAGCAGCTCCCACAGGTCATTCATTCACTGGGCAGCAGAGTCACATTATGTGAAGTACCACTTTATAAAAACTTAAATCTTTAATAGGCTGTTTTTAAAAAACAGATCTACTGTGTGGGCTAGAAATTCATGAGTCAGGAGTGCATTCTGAGGCTGAAGGCAAAATTTACACGGAAAACTATATTTTGACTCAAAGTCTGCTCAAGCACACAGAACTCTGAACAAGTGAAGTGTGACAAGTGATTTCACTGGCGGGCTTCTAGGGACAGCTGGTTGCCTAATCTCCTAGGAATATGTGCAACCAGATTCAGTGTTCTCTTCCTGGAGTAATGCTGAGGATACTCTTCTAATGTTTGCCTCTATAATTCCAAGGCTGACCAATTCCTCTTCTGAGATATTTTTAGAAACTTATTAAACTACCACACTATTAGAGTGCTTAGATATCAACTGTAAGCTTTCACTGCTGCACCAAAATGCACCCTTAACTTTAATGTCATTTAATAAAATTATAGTAATACCATATCTTGTGATTTGTAGTATTTTTTTTTTTTAAAGATTTTATTTATTTATTTGACAGAGAGCGAGAACACAAGTAGGCAGAGCAGCAGGCAGAGAGAGAGGGAGAGGCAGGCTCCCTGCTGAGCAGGGAGCCTGACACGGGGCTCGATCCCAGGACTCTGGGATCATGACCTGAGCCGAAGGCAGACACTTAACTGACTGAGCCACCCAGGCGCCCCCTTGTGATTTGTAATATTAACAAGTAGCATGTAATCACCATAAAAACAGGAACTTTGTTCACTAATGTATCCCGAAACACAAGAGACTGGTGTTCACTATGTGAGGTAATGGAAAAATGAGTAATTTCACCAATAATAATTCGTAACTTTCATTGACTGAACGCCTACTATATTGAAGACATTGTGCAAAATGCTGCTATACATTCACTCTAACCCTTATGAGACTACTTGCTAAGCAGGTGACTTGGAAGAATCAATGTGCATAAAGTCACAATCTTTTTTTTTTTTTTTTTAAGATTTTATTTATTTAAGAGAGAGAGAGAACATGAGGAGGGGGAGGGTCAGAGGGAGAAGCAGACTCCCCGCCGAGCAGGGAGCCCAATGCGGGACTCGATCCCGGGTCTCCAGGATCACGACCTGAGCCGAAGGCAGTCGCCCAACCAACTGAGCCACCCAGGCGCCCCATAAAGTCACAATCTTAATGATGAGAGAGGTAAGATGGAAGGCAGGGTGGTATAATGGTTAACACTGTAGGCTATGGGGACTGAAACAAGGTAAACCTCAACTTCACCTTGCACCATATAACCTTGAAATGAAGCATATACTTAAATGTAAGAACGCAAACTATAAAACTTCAAGAAGAAAACACAGAAGAAAATCTGTGTGATTTTGGGTCAGGCAAAGATTTCCTAATTAGGAAACCAAACAAACTGTACAAGCAAAAAAATGATAAATTAGATTTCATCAAAATTAAAAACTGCTGCTCTTCCAAGAGCAGTTAATAAAATACAGTATTTGCAAAATGCTTATATGATAAGGGCTTGCATCCACAATAAAAAGAAATCTCACAGCCACAAAAGACAAAAATCCCATTCAAAACAAGCAAATATCTGAACAGAAACTTAGCCAAAGAAGATACATAAAAAGACACAACATCCATAAGCATTAGAAAAATGAAAATTAAAACTACAATGAAAAAAAAAAACACTCAGAAATACTACCATGCATCTACTACAATGGCTAAAATAAAAAAGACTGACAATACTAAGTAGTGACAGGATGTAGAGCAACTGCATTCTTAGATGTTGTTGGCAGGACTACAAAATGGTACAGTCACTTTCAAAAGTAATTTGGCAGCTCATAAGGTTAAACATACACTTCCATATAACCTAGCAACCCACCACTAGGAAGTTACCCAAGAGATTAGAAAAGATATCTCGAAAAGCCTGTACACCAAAGCTTATAGCAGTTTTATTCCTAATAGCTAGAAGCCGGAAAGAGCCTAATATCCATCAACTAGGGAATGGATGAACAAATTGTAATATATCCACACAATTTGCCCTGGATATTAACACCTCAGCTGTGGTACTACACTCAGAAACTTCTCAGCTTCTATCACTGCCTCTTGCTGGCATTATCTGGGCTGGATCTATCGTGACACCTCTAGTGGCTTCATTCTTTAAATCCAGCCAGTCCACTAAGTCCGGAAAATTCCTTCTTTTTTTTTTTTTTAAAGATTTTATTTATTTATTTGACACAGAGAGAGCAAGAGAGAGAGACAGAGAGCAAGCACAAGCAGGGGGAATGGCAGGCAGGGGAGACGCAGACTCCCTGCTGAGCAAGGAGCCCGATGCGGGACTCGATCCCAGGACCCCGGGATCATGACCTGAGCCAAAGGCAGATGCTTAACAACTGAGCCACCCAGGTGCCCCCAGAATACTCCTTCTTTGAAATCTGCTTTCTTTAAAATTTATTTTAATTCCAGTGTAGTTCACATATAGTGTTATGACATCTGTTCAGTCCCTGCAGCACAAAACCCAGGTTCTATTCCCAGAGCACACCACCTAGTAAAAGAAGCCAGGACAAACAGAACAAAAAATATAGCAGAGTATTTAAAGCTGAGGTGTTAGTGTGAAATGAGACAATGAAGAAGTCGGGTTATCAGGTATACAAGAACCATGAACTTCTGTATGGAAGAAATAAGTACGCCAGAGGTGTTTTCTGAATT
This sequence comes from Neomonachus schauinslandi, assembly GCF_002201575.2. Lineage (NCBI taxonomy): Eukaryota > Metazoa > Chordata > Mammalia > Carnivora > Phocidae > Neomonachus > Neomonachus schauinslandi. The sequence goes on along the minus strand of NC_058409.1, from coordinate 24,191,755 downwards.
CAAAAACAAGTTTCTCAAGCAATTTCCACCCGAAGGCAAAATAGGACCAGGGTCAGGACAGAATGTGGTGGGACGAGAATAAAGTAGTTTATGACAGAATTCCTAAAGACAGAGGGAATCTATAAAAATGAGAAAGCATGAATGCAGTATTTGAAATGAAGCGGTCTTCTAGATGGCTCCGGGGGAGGTGATCTGACTCAAACCTTATGTTTAGTTCCATGAAGGGAATAAACCTAACCTTGTATGTCAAAGCTAAAACAAAACCAAACCAAACCTTTGAAATCAACCACTTAATAAATATTTACTGAACCACCTGCTATGTGCCAGGCACTGAGCTACGCTATGAGGACACAGAGAATAAAATTAAACCCATGGAGAACTAGTCAAAACTAAACACAAATAAAGAAACAATATATATATGTGTGTGATGAATCACTAAATTCTACTCCTGAAACCAGTATTACACTACATGTTAATTAACTAGAATTTGAATAAAAATTTGAAAACAAACAAACAAACAATACCTCACTATTTGCTACAGCCTTAGAATCCTGGCATCACTCAACAAATACCAGTTATCTCTTTGCCATACCTTCACATTCTTTCCTTACAATAAATGTTCCATTTCAACTATATGGATTTCATTGATACTGTTCAAGAACAGCTTGCTTTTTCACTGTCCCTACATCTCTAATTACTTACCCATTTATGATCAACAAAATCATAACCCCAATTCACTCCAATGTAATCCCCTCTGGCCATCTCAGACAAAATTCTCTTTCTTATTCCTCAGAGCCCTTACGCCTCTTGTCTTTTCTACCTTATGTGTGCCTGTCATCTTTCTAACCATGCTGCTTCTAAAGAAGATAAAATGTGTTCCAGGGTCTTGGGTATTACCATACAACATCTCTACACAGTAATCATAATAACTCATTCTAACATTAATCATAATTTATCATTCTTTTGTCTATTAAACTAAATTCTAAGCCCACTGGTTCTCCATAATCTGAATGCAATTCCCTCTCTCATTTTATCCTGGTTTACTTAACCTAGGCTCTTCCTCACGTGATTCTGTTTTGGTAAGTTGCATGTGTGAAAATATATAAAAATGTGGATGTAAATACATTTATAATGTATTTATACAAAAAAAGAAAAACTGCTGATAGGCTGTATTTGGAAGGTCAGAAATGAGTTGGAAGAGCGCCTCTTACTTTTCAACTCGTATTTTCCTATAATTTTTTTTCACTGTGAGCACATACTACTTTTAAAAGAAAAAATAAAAATACAAACAAACATACAACGCCTTCTACTCTGTCAGTTTGATTTTTCCCCATCCTTTAAGGCCCAGTTCAGTCATCCCTCCTCCCCTGAAGGCTTTGTGACAGATTTCTCTTCAAGACCATCCCCCCTTTTTTAACAGTTTTACTGAGATAGATTTCACATACCATATAACCCATCTGTTTGTGTATTTTTTTAAAGATTTTATTTATTTATTTGACAAAGAGAGAGAGAGAGCGCACAAGCAGGGGGAGTGGCAGGCAGAGGGAGAGGGAGAAGCAGGCTCCCCGCTGAGCAGATAGCCCTACGTGGGGCTTGATCCCAGGACCCAGGGATCATGACCCGAACCGAAGGCAGACACTTAACAGACTGAGCCACCCAGGTGCCCATAATCCACCTGTTTAAAGTGTACAATTTAACACTATTTAGTATATTCACAGAGTCGTGCAACCATTACCACAACCTAATCTTAGGGTATTTCAACTTCCAAAAAGGAAACTACGCCAATTAGCAGTCACTGTTCATTCCTCTCTACCACCTACCCTACACAATCAATTTTCTGTCTCTCTAGATTTGCCTTTTTTGGACATTTCAAATAAATGGAATCGTATAATATGTGATCTTTTGTAATTGGCTCCTTTCACTTAATGTGTTTTCGAGGTTCTTGCCTGTTGTAGCATGTATCAGAACTTCATTCCTTTTTATGGCTGAATAATATTCCAATGTAAGGGTATGCTACATTTTATTCAGCAGTAAATGGACAACTGAGTTGTTTCCATTTTTTGGCTATTATGAATAATGCTGCTATGAACGTCCCTATACAAGTTTTGTATAGATGAATTTTTTTAATTTCTCTTGGGTAGAAGATATTTTTTTTTTTTAAAGATTTTATTTATTTATTTGACAGACAAGAGACAGCAAGAGAGGGAACACAAGCAGGGGGAGTGGGAGAGGGAGAAGCAGGCTTCCTGCTGAGCAGGGAAGCCTGATGTGGGGCTCGATCCCAGGGATCATTACCTGAGCCAAAGGCAGACACTTAATGATTGAGCCACCCAGGTGCCCCTGGGAGTAAGATACATAAGGAGTAAAATTGCTGGATCATATGTTAACTCTTTAACATTTCAAGGAATTGCTGAACTGTTTTCCAGTGTCGGATGCATCATTTTACATTCCCACCAGCATATATGAGGGTTCCAATTTCTCCCTATCCTTATTAACACTAATTATACATCTTTTTGATTTACAGCCACTCTGTGATTTTGATTTGTATGTTCCTGAAGAATAATGATGTCAAATATCTTTTTATGTGTCTTTGGACACACAGATACCTTCTTTAGAGAAACATCTATTTAGATCCTTTGCACATTTTCAATTTGTTATTTTTTTAATTATTGAGTTTATATAGAGTTCGTTATATATTCCAGAAAAAGGTCCCTTTTTAGATATATAACTGGCAATTATTTTCTCCCTTTTTGTGGGTTGTCGTTTTGCTTCTCGATGATGTAGTCTGCAAAACCAAGTTTTTTATTTCGAGGAAGTCCAATTTATCTATTTTTTCTTTCCTCACTTGTGCAACAGACACCACCTTTTAGCTCCTAAAGAACCTATGCTTTAAACGATATTATTTGCATAGCTCTTCAAATTACTCCTTTGTGAGCCTATCTTCTTAAAAAGTTTCCTTGTTTCTCCTAATAGATTTTAAGTTCTTTAAAAGCAAGGTCCAAGTTTTTGGCCTCATCATCCCCAAGAGCACCTGGCACAGTGCTACGCAAAAAACAATATTCACTAAATAATGCAATAATGTCAATGGGTACTGGAACAGAAATAAAACCAAAGCTTTTCTAGTTTACAATTCAAAAATCTATACCAGGAGGTTGGAAGATGGCAATGGAGTAGGAGGACCCTAGGCTCACCTCACCCCACAAATACAAGTAGATAACTATCAAATCATCCTCAATACCCCAGAAATCTATCTGAAGTCTGGCAGAACAAACTCCACAACTAAAGGTAGAGAAGAAGTCACAGTGAAGAAGACAGGGAGTGCAGAGATGCAGTTTATGGCCCCTGGGGTGGGGAAGGAGAAGCAGTCACTGAGAAGGGTGAGAAGATAGACTAACACTCAGGGAAGCACACAAGAGAAAACAAATCCCCATAGCAATTCACCTGGAAAGCGAGAGGGCCTGAATTTTTGGAGTTTTTGCAACTAGTGGAGCCTGGAGTTTTAAAGGTCAACGTGTTTGGCTCTGGGAAAGCTCAAAGGGCATTGGGGCTGCTCTTGGAGAAAATGTGGGGCAAACAGCCACGGAAACAGCAATTTGAAGAGCTCCTGGGGCACACAGTGGGGAGGTTAGTTGCTCCTCTCAGAGCATGTCCTCGAGAGGCAATGTTCATTCAGAGACCGCTCCGGGAACAAAGGAACTGGCAGGCACCATTTCCCTCCCCATCCCTAAGCATAAGCAGAGGGCCATCTGCAGGAACCAGCCCAGCCCTGACACTTGCTACCTTACTTACACTAAGCCATGCCCCCCCAACGCCCCAGTGGAACCTCTGCTCCCAATCACCCTCACCTTAGTCCCAGTGCAACAGGTCCCCTCCCCAAGAAGACTGGCCCAAACCCCTGCCAAGATCGCATCTCCCAACGCAGGAGTTTTGCGGAGCCTCGGTTCCAGTGGCAGTGGTGATAGATCTCATTTCACAAGCAGAACAGAGTACACCTAGTTAAAATGTGCCACAATCAGGCCAGGGACCCAACAATGCCCACAACAGGTAGAGACAGCCTCTGCAAATGACTGGTTTGAAGGATAAAGTGGCTAGGATACAAAAGTGGAGCACATGAAGCACACATAGGAGATGCTTCCAGAAGCACCAGGCTCCAGAGAACAGGGGACACTACACTGCAGGGCACTATAGGACGACCTCTTCTTCATAAAGGCATTCCCCTCAAAAATAGGAAACACAGCTGACTTTCCTGACACACAGTAACAGGCACAGAGACTTAGACAAAATGAGAAGACAGAAGTATTTGTCCCAAATCTAAGAACAGGACAAGGCCACAGCTACAAATCTAAGTGAAACAGAAATAAGTAACATGCCTGTTGGAGAATTTAAAGCAATGATGATAAGGATACTCACTGGACTTGGGAAAAGAGGGGAAGACATCACTGAGAGCATTAACACAGAGATAATGAATAACATAGCAGAGATAAAGGGCTCAATAAATGAAATGAGAAACACTCTTGATGGAATGAACAGCAGGCTGGAAGAAGCAGAAGAAAGATACAGTGACCCCCAAAAGAGACTAATGGAAAGTCATCAAACTGAATAAAAGGAAGAAAAAAGAATTATGCAAAATGAGAACAGACAGGGACGCCTGGGTGGCTCAGTCAGTTGAGCGTTTGCCTTAGGTTCAGGTCATGATTCCAGGGTCCTGGGATCAAGTACCACATCGGGCTCCTTGCTCAGCAGGGAGCCTGCTTCTCCTTCTGCCTGCCGCTCCCCCTGCTTGTGCTCTCTCTCTGACAAATACATAAATAAAATCCTAAAAAAAAAAAAAAAAAAAAAGAGAACAGACTTTGGGAACTCAGTGACTCCACCAAACATAACGTTTGTATTATAGGAGTCCCAGAAGAAGAGAGAGAAAATGGGGCAGAGAATTTATCTGAAGAAATAATAGCTGAAAACTTCCTTAATCTGGAAGAGATTAAGGAGATACCAGATTCAGGACATCTTTTCTGACCCCAAAGCTGTGAAACTAGACATCAGTCACAAGAAAAAATGTGGCATTAAATACACAGAGATTAAATAACATGCTACTAAACAATGAATGGGTCAACCAGAAAATAAAAGAAGAAACAAAAAAGTACGTGGAGGGGTACATGGTAGGCTCGGTTGGAGGAGCGTGAGACTCCCGATCTCAGGGTTGTAAATTCAAGCCGCATGCTGGGTGAAGAGATTACTAAAAAAATAAATAAAACTTTTTAAAAAAGTACATGGAAACAAATGAAAATGAAACACAACAGTTCAAAACTGTTGGGACACAGCAGAAGCTGTTCTAAGAGGGAAATTTATAGCAATAGAGACCTACCTAAAGAAGACATGTCTCAAATAAACAACCTAACCTTACACCTAAAGGTGCTAGAGAAAAGAGCAAACAAAACCCAAACAAACCTCTTCCCCCCTCCCCCGCCAGCTCGTGATTTCTCTTTCTCTCACAAATAAATAAATACAACCTTAAAAAACAAAACAAAAACTCCCAACAAACAAAACTCCAGGACCACATGGCTTTACAAGTAAGTTTGACATACCAAAACCAGATAAAGACACCATAAAAAAAAGAGAACTACAGGCCAATATCTCTGATGAACATGGATGTAAAAATCCTCAACAAAATACTAGCAAACCGAATCCAACAATAAATAATCAGGGTGGCTCCCCATTGAGGATGGTGTTAGCCGTGGCTCAGTCAGTTAAGCATCTGCCTTTGGTCTCCCTCTGCCTCCTCCCCACTGCTCATGCTTTGTCTTTCCCTGTCTCTCAAGTAAATAAATAAAATCTTAAAAAAAAAAAAAAATCATTCACCACGATCAAGTAGTATTTATTTCTGGGTTACAAGGTTGGTTCAATATTTGCAAATCAATCAGTATGATGCATCACATCAGTAAGACAAAGGGTAAGAACCTTATGATCATTTCAATAGACGCAGAAAAAGCATTTGACAAATACAACATCCATTCATGATAAAAACTCTCAAAAAAGTAGGCTTAGAGGGGACATACCTCAACATAATAAAGGCCATCTATGAAAAACACACGGCTAACACCATCCTCAATGGGGAGAAACTGAGAGCCATTCCCCAAGGTCAGGAACAAAACTTTTATTCAATATAGTAATACAAGTCCTAGACACAGCAATCAGACAACTAAAAGAGACAAAAGGCCTCCAAACTGGTAAGGAAGAAGTAAAATTTTGACTATTGGCAGATGACATGATACTATATATTGTAAATATATGGTATGCTATATACATACAATCGTCAACATACTAAATAATACACAGTGTACATACTATACATATATGTGTATACATGTATATACGCACTACATATATGTATATAATACATATATACATATATAACCAGAAAGACCATCAAAAAACTATTAGAACTGGGCGTCTGGGTGGCTCAGTTGGTTAAGCGACTGCCTTCGGCTCAGGTCATGATCCTGGAGTCCCTGGATCGAGTCCCGCATCGGGCTCCCTGCTCGGCAGGGAGTCTGCTTCTCCCTCTGACCCTCCTCCCTCTCATGCTCTCTGTCTCTCATTCTCTCTGTCTCAAATAAATAAATAAAATCTTTAAAAAAAAAAACAACTATTAGAACTGATAAACAAATTCAGTAAAATCGAAGGAAACAAAACCAATTATATTTCTATACACCAATAATGAAGCAGCAGAAAAAGAAATTAAGAAAACAATCCCATTTACAATTGCACCAAAAACAGTAAGACACCTAGGAGTAAACCTAACCAAAGAGGTGAAAGACCTGTACTCTGAAAACCATAGAATACTGATGAAAGAAAATGAAAATGACCCAAAGAAGTGGGAAGACATTCCATGCCCATAGATTGGAAGAACAAATACTGTTGAAATGTCTATACCACCCAAAGCAATCTACAGATTTAATGCAATCCCTATCAAAATACCAACAGCATTTTTTCACAGAACTAGAATAAACAATCCAAAAATCTGTACGGAACCACAAAACCCCGAAGAGCCACAGCAATCTTGAAAAAGAAAAGCAAAACTGGAGACGTCGCAATTCCAGACTTCAAATTATATTACGAAGCTGTAGTGATCAAAATAGTATGGTACTGGCACAAAAACAGACACACAGATCGATAGGACAGAAAATCCAGAAATTAACCCACAATAATATGGTCAACTAATCTTCGACAAAGCAGGAAAGAATATCCAAAGGAAAAAAGACTGTTCGACAAATGGTATTGGGAAAACTGGTCAGCTACATGCGAAAGAATTAAACTGGACCACTTTCTTACACCATACACAAAAATAAAATGGATTAAAGACCTAAATGTGAGACTTTAAACTATAAAAGTCCTAGAAGCGAGCACAGGCAGTAATTTCTCCAACACAGGCCACAGCCATTTTTTCCCCACACAGGTCCCTTCAGGGAAGGGAAACAAAAGCAAAAATAAACTATTGGGATTACATTGAAATAAAAAGCTTCTGCACAAAGAAGACATCAAAACTAAAAAGTAACTTATGGAATGGGAGAAGATAAAACATATAAAGAACTGATACAACCCAACACCCGAGAAACAAATAATCCAATTAAAAAATGGGCATAAGACATGAACAGACATTTCTCCAAAGAAGACATCAAGATGGCAGACACATGAAAAGATGCTCAACATTACTGTTCATCAGGGAAATGCAAATCAAAACTACAATGAGATACCATCTCACACCTGTGAGAATAGATAAAATCACAAGATGGTACTGAGGATGTGGAGAAAAAGGAACGCTTGTGCACTACTGGTGGGGATGCAAACTGCGGCAGCCACTCTGGAAAACAGTAAAAAGTTAAAAATAGAACTACCTTATGATCCAGCAATTGCACTACTGGGTATTACCCAGAGTATACAAGAACACTCATTCGAAGGGATACATGCACCCCTATGTTTATAGCAGCATTATTTACAATGCTGAGATATGGAAGCAGCCCAAGTGCCATCGACTGAAGAATGGATAAAGATGTGATATATAGAGACAATGGACTATTACTCAGCCATAAAAAAAGAATGAAATCTTGCCATTTGCAACAACATGGATGGAACTAGATAGTAGAATGCTAAGTGAAACAAGTCAGAGAAAGACTAATTTGATTTCACTCATACATGGAATTAAGAAACAAAACGAACAAAGGCAAAATAAAAAAGGAGACAAAATAAGAAATAGACTTTTTTTTTTTTTAAAGATTTTATTTATTTATTTGACAGAGAAAGAGAAAGAGCAAACACAAGCAGGGGGGAGCGGCAGATGGAGAGGGAGAAGCAGGCTCCCCACTGAGAAGGGAGCCCCATGTGGGGCTTGATCCCAGGACCCTGGGATCGTGACCTGAGCAAAAGGCCGAGGCTTAACTGACTGAGCCACCCAGGTGCTCCAAGAAACAGACTTAACTATGGAGAACAAACTGATGATTACCAGAGGGGAAGTGGGTAGGAGGATAGGTGAAATAGATGATGGGGATTAAGGAATACCTTTGTCATGATGACCATCAGATGATTAATATAAAAACTTTTTAAAATGAATGAATGAATAAATAAATAAAAATTAAAAAAAATCTATACTAGTATTTAGAGATGAATTTAAGAGCCAAATCAGTTAACTTTTACATAATTAAAAAAAAATTCTTCTACTATTTGAAACCTAGAAAATGGCCATTTTCAAGGATGCTGTTACTTATTTAGGCTAGGAACACTTTAAGAGCAAGGACATAACTGTAGTTCTCCTTGTACCTGTAACCCCAAGCACAGTATACCTTGTATACCCCTTGCACACAGGAAACAATAAATGTTTAGGAAGCGTACATTTTTATTTATGGTCTTTATGGCCTTTCTTATAAACCACAAGAATTTAGAAAACTGTCAGATATATCAACATGTTATGCATCAATTCCAAATTTTATGCAATGTCAAGAAAATCCTGAAAATTATAAAAATTCCCTGGAAAGATGTGTCAATTAAAAAAAAAAATCTTGGGGCACCCGGGTGGCTCAGTCCTTAAGCATCTGCCTTCGGCTCAGGTCATGATCCCAGGGTCCTGGGATCAAGCCCCGCATCAGGCTCCCTGCTCAGCGGGAGGCCTGCTTCTCCCTCACCCACTCCCCCTGCTTGTGTTCCCTCTCTGGCTGTCTCTCTGTCAAATAAATAAATAAAATCTAAAAAAAAAAAAAATCTCCTTAAGAATAAGTAATGTGGAAGGTTGGGTCATTATTCAACAACTAAAGATGTACCTCAGTAACTTGGTATGATGGTACGAATTTGTTTACTCTCAAATTCAAGCTCTTTGGGCAATTCTAAGACTAACCACCCAATACAGAACTAAGATATTAACCATAACATTATAGAGTGATATTTTTTTCAAGAAATATATACAACATCCAGGGGCGCCTGGGTGGCTCAGTTGGTTAAGCGACTGCCTTTGGCTCAGGTCATGATCCTGGAGTCCCTGGATCGAGTCCCGCATCGGGCTCCCTGCTCAGCAGGGAGTCTGCTTCTCCCTCTGACCCTCCCCCCTCTCATGTGCTCTCTCTCATTCTCCCTCTCTCAAATAAATAAATAAAAAATCTTTAAAAAAAAAAAAAAAAGAAAGAAATATATACAACATCCAAATTTATATAAAAATAAAGTGCTTTAAGGGATGCTACCATGATAAAAGGTGACGTTCTTACCTTCAATGGATCAAGTTCGTTCTCATAGGATTTGACAATTTCCTTTGATGATGTTAACTGGGCTTCCTTACTAGTAATCTGGTCACGTATCTCACAAGCTTTTTCCTTATTTTGCTTCAAATATTTTAGTTCTGTTTGACATTCTTTTACTTTCTGACCCTGTGTCTGTCGTACCTGCCGCAGTGTTTCCAAGGCTTTTATGTACCTTTGGAGATATTAAATAAAAATCAAACTTCTGTCCAAGGGAATTACAGTAGATTTAAACAATGGAATATTACATAGTTGTTAAGATGACATTTACAAAGAGTTATTAATAACTTAGAAAATGCTTATGATGTAATGGTAAATGAAAAAGTTACATATAAATTATCAACAGGTCAATAAAGATGTACAGAATGAAAACAGAAAGGAAATATGCCTAGTGGTTGTTATTGGATGACAGGTAATAACTAATGACTTTTTTACTTTTAAAACATTTTCTCTTTAAAAAAGAAGCATCCAAATTGCAACCATGGCTCAATAACTTAATGGGTTTTTATAAAGTCTCGCAAAAGGTTACAAACCTTGTTGCTGAAAAAATCTCATCAAATTTTTGCTTCAGAGCCTTTCCTTCACTTAAAGGCCAATTAGAGTCTTCTTGGTGACAAAAAATGACATTATTTAGCACAGACCTGGAAACCCCAAGAGAACTTATCATCTCTCGGTCAATTTCTGCACACTTAGAGCTGACACTGACCTTCTCACCATGCCTACAGAAAACAAAAATCGAGAATTTATGTAAAAAAAAAACCCAAAAACCAAAACCCCTCCATTTGTACCTGTTTAATCATTCCTTTACACTGTACTTGTTAAAAAAAAAAAAGAAAAGAAAAAAGAAGGAAAAAAAAAAAGTCCTCTCATCCATCCCATTACAATAGGTTCCTCATGGTAAAAAGTTTAAATGATTCAGCAGTTCAATGATGAAAAAGTATGTAAAACAGCACAGGACAGGAAATGATGCCAGAATTAATTTTTTTTACATGTTTGGACTTCGAAATACAGTAATTTAAAATATTTATAGACAATAAACAGAGGAAACTATCTTCCATCCCCAGAATTTAAAAATAAGAAAAGTAAGAGACTTAAAAGAATAAAACAGGATGATCCACAGCAGATAGGCAACAGTGCCTTAAACAAAGACATCTAAAGACTGTATTGTTTAGATAGGGACTGTTCAGTAAGAGACACACTGTAAAGAGAGAACAAAGGCAAACTTTAGTGATGCTCACCTAAGCAAATCCAAGGACTCTTAATCAGTAGACCTCAACTTCTAAGGTCACACTGACAAGGCAATCCAACAGACAGAAGTGTCTTAGGGTCTTTTAAAAGATAAGTTCCCCTCAAAAAATAAAAATAAAAAATAAATAAAAGATGAGTTCCCTACATAATTTTAAGTAGGGCCAGGAGCATCCCTGCCCTTGGATTCCAAGAGATGTCTCAGTACCTTTCATAAGAAGGACATATTCAACATTTTCTTTCCTATCTTCTGTGCAGAATGTGTTAATAACTAGATTAGGTGGGCAGAAGTAGTGTCTCTATTTACTATCATTTATATATTCCAATATGTGCTTTGAAAATACTACACTGAATACACTGAGAATGTTTTGTAGGGGTATAGAATGGACACAGAACAGGAGATTATTACATTAGACCAGGGAAAGATGATGGTAGCTTGAACTAGAATGGTCATTGCACAGATGGAAAGACTCAAGAGACATTTAGGTTAAATCCATAGGACCCGATAATGAGGTGTCAAGAGAGACAGGTTATTGGTTTGTGTCAGTGGACTGACGGGAGTGCCATTCACTGCGATGAGGAGCACTGCAAGAGTATCAGGTTGTGGGAGGTTTTTTAGGTGTCAAGGGGAAAGACTCATGAGCTTGGTTTTGAACTTTCTGAATCTGAGGTGTCTTTGAAAGAGCTGGTAGAACATGAGAAAGGCAGTTGCGTACATAGGTCTAGAAATAAAGGTCTGGAGACCTAAATCTCTGAGTCACCTATGAATATACAGTAATTTGAGCAATGGATATGGATGAGATTAACTAGGAAGAGAATATAGAGCAGAAATAGAAGAGGATCTAGGAGGCTGTCCAACTCCTATCTTTAGTGGCTGGGTAGGATGTGGCCGTGAAGAAGAGAACAGTGTCGTGTCATGGAAGACTATTAAAGATTTCCAAGAAGTTATTAACAGCTACCATTTACTGAATTACAGCACACAGAACAATGGCCCTTCAAAGATACTTACATTCTAATCCCTGGAATTTGTGAATCTGTTGGGTTACATGGCAGAATAACGATTATAGATGGAGTTAAGGTTGCTTATCACCTAGACCCTAAATAGAGGAATTACCCTGGATTATTTTGGTGGGTCAACACAATCACAACGGTCCTTAATTGGGAGAGGGAGGCAGAAGAGAAGGTCAGAGTGATGTACGGTGAGAACTCTGCCCACTATTGCTGGCTTTGAAGATGAAGGAGGGTCATGAGCCAAGGAATGTGGGTGGACTGTAAAAGAAAGGGCACGGAAATAGATCTTCCCTGGATCCTGCAGAAAGGAACACAGCCCTGCCAACATCTTGATTTTAAGCCAGTGAGACCCAATTCAGATTTATAAATTACAGAACTATAAGGTAATAAATGTGTATTGTTTTAAACCACTAAGTTTGTGGTTTGTTTTGCAGTCATGGAAAACTAATACGTGAGCTCTTACTACCTGTTAAGTGTTTTATATGCATTAGCTCAATCCTTAAAACAGCTAAGATATATGTAGTAATAATGAATCTCCATTTTACAAATAAAAAAACACAGGCTTGCTATGAGATCTATTTTGTAAAGCAATAGCATTATCCTAATTAACGCAGAAGGTACCTGTGACCTTAGTTAGAACTGTTTCAGTAGAGGAATAAAATTGGGCTGGAGGAGGAGTGAGGAGGAAGAACAGAAATGGAGACAGTATCAACAACTCTTCTTGAGAAGACTGGCTGGAAAGGGGAAGATGGAGGCAGACAGTAATTGGCATGGAATGAAATTCAAGGGGTGTGGGAGAGACCTGAGTGTGTTTACATGCCAAGGAAACAAACCTGCTTAAGGAGCCAGCAGCTAAAATCCTGCCTCTAGCAAATAATAGGTGCTAAACGTTATTAATTAAAGGAACTACTTCATTAGTTGAACAAATAAATGAACAAGTAAAAGGGAGGGGCAAGGGGACAATTAAGTAATGTGCTCAACAAGGATAATAAAGCTTTGAAGCCAGAACAGGCTAATTCCAAAATCCATTCCCATTACAACATACCTCCCTCCAACAAAGGTAACAGTCGAAAGGGACGAATTCTCTCTTTCCTGTTGGTATGCTTCTCATCTCACCCACTCCTACACATGATACTAGCATTTTCCATTCATTCAATCTATATTTAAGTGATTGTGCACCTTCAAGTGAGCAACTGTTCATAAATTACTCAAAGGAATGTAGCATTATCACTAAATCTTTAATGGGATCATTCTGTTTAACTGATAAATAGATCAAACAACAAATGTTCATAGCGGATGAAGCTATACATATGAAGGGGCAGGGAGTACACAGGAACTCTACTTTCTGCTCAGTTTTGCTGAGAACCTAAAACTGCTCTAAAAAATAAAGTCTGTTTAAAAAAATTAACATGCTCCCCTAAAATAATGGGAAAAAACCCATTAGGTTCTTATGAACCTAAATGACTGAAAATGAACAGATATTCAAATATAAATAAACACCTACTTTGTTCTAGTAATGACTCCTTCCAGGGTTTTAAATTCTGTCTTTTTGCTTTTCTGAGTACACACCATAGACCTCTGTACAGCTATAAGTTCTCCATTGACATCACGAAACTGCAGACGAATCTGGGCTCTAACATCTGTTTCTTGAGCAACCTTTGAAGATAAACGGAGAAAAATTATGCTACCTTAGTAAGTATCAGAACATTCGTTCTAAAAGAAAAGACACAAGCAATCTTACCAAAAATTAGAACAAAAAAAAGAAAAACTTAAACATCCAAAATGAGTGACAGTTTTACAGGCTACTCAATATATAGTAAGAAAAGGATACTCTTTAATTGATCTACTAAAATTGTTTATTTTCTGTTATTCAGTATCATTAGGAGATCAGGTATGTAGATTTTTCAAATAAATAAATTTTACCTTCTTATCAAAAGTGTTTTCCAACAGATTTTTAAAAACATACACAGGCTTACAGAAAAGTAAAAATACAATATATAGAACTTTTCTCCCCCGAACCAATTGAGATTAAGTTGCTGATTTGATGTCCCATCAATATTTCCTACAAAATAGGGACACTGTCAAACATAAAAATCAGGAAATTTAGAGTGATGTATTACTACCATATGGTCCCCAGATTCCATTCAAGTTTTGCCGACTGTTCCAATATGCCCTTTACAACAAAAGGATTATATAGTGTATGACAGGTCAGAATTATATATTGTATTACACACTGTTCAGAATTACATATTGTTGTCATGCCTCTAGTTTCTTTCAGTCTGGGACAGTTCCTCAGATTTTCCTTGACTTTCATGACTGATAACTTTGAAAATTATAAAACAGTATTTCAGAGACTATTTCCCAAAATTTGGGTTTGTCTAATATTTCCTCATGACTAGAATAAGATTATGCACCTTTGGCAGGAGTATTACAGAAGTGACGTGAGTTCCTTTCATTGCATCTTGTCAAATGGGACATGATTTCAATTTATCCCACTATTGGGATAATGGTGGCATCTGTCACACTTCTCTACCATAAAATTATTTTTTATACTTCACTATTAATAAATATTTGGGAGATACATGGAGACCATGTTAATATCTCAAACCTCATCACACTTTCTTCCACTAGTTTTAGCATCTATTAATGTTTCTTACCTGAATGAACTATTTCTATGATAGCTATCAAATAGTAATTTTCTAGTTCCATTATTTCTCCTACATTTATTTGTTAAGATTCTACTATAAGGGTTTTGTCGTTTCCTCATTTTTTATTTTCATTTAAAAAAATATTACTATAGACTCCTACATTCCTCACTTGGACTCCAGTTCCCAACCAGGATGCCACAGTTAGCTTCTGTGGATGCCTTCCTCCCTCAGCTTCACCAACTGGCTTACGTACTGAATGAATTAGGGATGAAGGAAGGTGCTGAGTTTTTACCATGAATACTGAATTTATTTTATTTTGTTTTTAAAGATTTATTTATTTTAGAGAGAGCGTGAGCTCAAGCACAAGCGGGTGTAGAAGAGGAAGAGAATCTTCAAGCAGACTCCCCGCTGAGCAGGGAGCCCACCATGGGGTTAGATCTCATGACTCATGAGATCATGACCTGAGCAGAAACCAAGAGTCAGATGCTCAGCAGACTTAGCCACCCAGACACTTCATGAATTTAAAAAATGTTTTTGTACTTACTGATGCTCATATGATTTTTCTCCTTTATTCTGTTAATCAGTGGCAAACTACATTGATCGGTTTTCAAATGTTAAACAAACTTGCATTCCTAAGATAAACCCAACTTATTCATGGTATATTATTTCTATTTGCATATTAATGAATTTGGTTGGTTACCATTTTCCTATGGATTTTTGCATTTTTGTTCATCAGGGGTATCCATAGTTCTCCTGTAATGTCTTTGGTTTTGGTATCAGGGTAATGTTAGCCTCATAAAATGAGTTGGGACATATTTCCTCTGCCTCTCTTTTCTGAAAGTTTGTGTAGAATTGACATTATTTCTTCCTAAAATGTTTGGTAGAATTGAGGGAAATCATCAGGTCCTGAAGTTCTCATCATGAGGTTTTTAACTGTTAATTTCTTCAACAGGAATATTTTTTTCTTGGGTGACCTTTAGTAGTTGGTGTCCTTAATAGAATTTGTCCATTTCATCTAAGTTGAATGTACTGGCATAAAGTTGCTAACAATATTGTCTTATTACCTATATAGTGCCTGTAGGATCTGTAGTGATATTGCCTTGTTTACTCTGAATATTGATAATTTCTGTCTTCTTTTTCTTGATCATGCTTAGAGGTTTATTAATTTCACTTTTTTTTTTTAAGAAAGAAACAAGGTTTCACTGGTTTTCTCTGTTGTCTTTGTATTCTTTGTATTCTATTTCACTTATTTTTGCTCTTATCTTTATTTAATTTCTCCCCTTTGCCTATTTTGAGTTTAATTAGCTTGTCTTTTTCAAGCTTCTTAAGATGGAAGCTCTCAGGTCATTAATTTCAGATATTTTTTCTTTTCTAACACTTGATTCTATAAATTTCCTTTTTTTTTATTATGTCAGTCACCATACAGTACATCATTAGTTTTTGATGTAGTGCTCCATGATTCACTGTTTGCGTATAACATAGTGCTCCATGCAATATGTGCCCTCCTTAATACCGATCACCAGGCTAACGCATCCCCCATCCTCCTCCCCTCTAAAACCCTCAGTTTGTTTCCTGGAGTCCATAGTCTCTCATGGTTCATCTCCCCCTCTGATTCCCCCGCTTCATTTCTCCCTTCCTTCTCCTAATGTTCTCCATGCTATTCCTTATGTTCCACAAATAAGTGAAACCATATGATAATTGACTTTCTCTGCTTGACTTATTTCACTTAGCATAATCCCCTCCAGTTCCATCCACGTTGATGCAAAAGTTGGGTATTCATCCTTTCCGATGGCTGAGTAATATTCCATTGTATATATGGACCACATCTTCTTTATCCATTCGTCTGGTGAAGGGCATCTGGGCTCTTTCCACAGTTTGGCTATTGTGGACATTGCTGCTATGAACGTTGGGGTGCATATGGCCCTTCTTTTCACTACATCTGTGTTTCTGGGGTAAATACCCAGTAGTGCAATTGCTAGGTCAAAGGGTAGCTCTATTTTTAATTTTTTGAGGAACCTCCACACTGTTTCCCAAAGTGGCTGTACCAACTTGCATTCCCACCAACAGTGTAAGAGGGTTCCCCTTTCTCCACAACCTCTCTAACATTTATTGTTTCTTGCCTTGTCAATTTTTGCCATTCTAACTGGTGTAGGGTGGTATCTCAATGTGGTTTTGATTTGAATTTCCCTGATGGCTAATGATGATGAACATTTTTTCAAGTGTCCGTTAGCCATTTGTATGTCTTCTTTGGAGAAGTGTCTGTTCATGTCTTCTGCCCATTTTTTTTTATTATGTTATATTAATCACCATACATTACATCATTAGTTTTTGATGTAGTGTTCCATGATTCATTGTTTGCGTGTAACACCCAGTGCTCTATGCAGAACGTGCCCTCTTTAATACCCACCACCAGGCTAACCCATCCCCCCACCCCCCTCCCCTCTAGAACCCTCAGTTTGTTTCTCAGAGTCCATAGTCTCTCATGGTTCGTCTCCCCCTCCGATTTCCCCCCCTTCATTTTTCCCTTCCTGCTATCTTTTTTTTTTTTTTTTAAACATATAATGTATTATTTGTTTCAGAGGTACAGGTCTGTGATTCAACAGTCTTACACAATTCACAGTGCTCACCATAGCACATACCCTCCCCAATGCCTATTTTTGACTTATTTGTTTTTTGGGTGTTGAGTTTGATAAGTTCTTTATAGATCTTGGGTATCAGCCCTTTGTCTGTAGTGTCATTTACAAGTATCTTCTCCCATTCTATGGGCTGCCTCTTTGTTTTGTTGACTGCTTCCTTTGCTGTGCAGAAGCTTTTTAATCTTGATGAAGTCCCAAAAGTTCATTTTCGCTTTTGTTTCCTTTGCCTTTGGAGCCGTGTCTTGAAAGAAGTTGCTGTGGCCGATGTCAAAGAGGTTACTGCCTATGTTCTCCTCTAGGAGTCTATAAATTTCTAAGCATTATTTAGCTACATCCCATAAATTCTTCTAAGTTACGCTTTTATTTGAAGTATTTACTAATTTCCCTTATGCTCTTTTAATCCATGGGTTATTTAGAAGTGTGCTACTTGAGATTTTCCAGTTAGTTTTGTTACTGATTTCTAGTTTAATTCTAGTGTAGTCAGAGAACACACTCTGTATGACTTCAATCCTTATAACTTATTTACACTTGTTTATGGTCCAGAATATTTGTGAATGTGCTATGTGTGCTTGAAAATAATGTATGTTCTGTTGTTCACTGGTGGAATGTCCTATAAATGTCAATTAGGTTAATTTGGTTAATAGTGCTAAAATTTTCCATATCCTTACTGACGACATTTTGCCTCCTTTTCCTGTTTTTCTACCAGGAAGGGTGTTGAGATCCACAACTATAGTCGTACATTTGTTTATTTCTCCTTTCGGTTCCATAGATTTTTTATCTTCTATATTGAAGCTTTACATTTAGAATTGCTGTATCTTCTTGGTGAACTGACCCCTTTATGATCATAAAATGTCTTTTACCCCACTAATATTACTGGTTCTGAAGTATACTGTCTGATATTAATATAGCCACTTCAGTTTTCTTATTAGTTGGCATATTTTAGTATTTTTTTCCCCATCTGTTTACTTTTAACCTATCTGTACTATATTTAAAAAGTTACTCCTTTTGCTTTATTTGGGTCTTTTGTTTTATCTTGCATTTTTCTCATTATGCTTATGTTTTCCTTTACAACTTTCTACACATTTATAAGATTTGTAATAATGTTTTAAGGCTGTCTGATAATTCTATCATCTCTTTCATTTTGGATCTGATTCTATGACTGAATTTTCTCCTGTTTATGGGTTCCCTGCTTCTTTGCATGGCTGGTAATTTTTTACTGTGCATTTTAAACTGTTGAATAAAGAATTCTGTTTTACTCCTTTAATGAGTATTGAACTTCGTGCAGGCATGCAGTTGAGTTTCTTAAGGTTTGATCCTTATGAGCATTTGTTTTTAAAGATTGTAAAGGGGATCTAGAGCAACCTTTACTCTGAGACTAATTTAGTATCATTTCCCCTTAACCTCAAGAAACTCCTTTAACATTTCTTGTGGCACAAGTGTGCTGATGAACAAGTAACTGTCACTTCTAAAAAAAATTTGAAAATGTACTCCATTTCATCTTTATTTTCTGAAGGATATTTCTGCTGGATATAGAATTTTAAGCTGAGTTTTATTCTCCAGCACTTTGAAGATATCACCTCATTATCTCCTGGCTTGGATGGTTTTTGATGACAATTGAGTTGTCATTATTTTTCTCCTCTGCATAATGTTTTACTTTTTCCTCAGTCTGCTAAAATCTTTTTATCTTTGGTTTTCAGTAGTTTGAATATAACATAAACGTGTTTACACTATTTGTGATGTGTTGAGATTCTTTTTCATTTTCTGTTGAGATTGTTCTCTACACGTGTGGCCATGTTTTCCTTTAAATTGTTGAACTTATGGGGGCGCCTGGGTGGCTCAGTCGGTTAAATTGTTGAACTTATGTATCCTTCTCTGCTAATTCCAAAATCTGTTACCTCTAGATCTGTTTCTCTGCATTTTTTTCCTCCCAGTTATGGATCACATTTGCTTCTTCATATATCCACTAATTTTTTTTTTTTATTACATCTTAGACTCTCGGACACTGTAGATGTTACATTGGGAGTTTGCCCTGTGTCAACTTCCTTTAGAAAGTACTGAGTTTTGTTTTAGCAAGCGTTAATTTACTGGAAACACACCTTGATTCTGTCAAAGCTTATTTTAGATTTGTTAGGATGGCCTTTCTGAGGTCTCAAAAGAACACTAGGGTTCCAGAAGGCCTCCCTACTCTGGCATATCAAAACTCAAATGTCACCCAGCAGTGTGTAACCTCTAGAATATCCATTCAGCTCACAGTCCCACTCCTCTACCCCACTAGTTGTTCTTTGCTAGCCCTCAGTGAATTCTGTCCTGGACACACGTAGCTTAGTATCTAGCCAAAGATTCAACAGTCCCTTACACTGATTTCTGGTGCCCATCTCTGCAAAGCAATCCCACTCCTGTATCTTTCCTATAATCTTCAGCCACCTCAGTAAACCCACACTTCTACCTTTGTTTCATCTACCTAGCAATACCACAATTCTCTGTTGGGTTCTAATTCCATGTATAGAAAGCTAGAATGAATGCGTAGTCACATCATATATTTCTCTATTCTCAAGATCACAGCCCTGCAGCATCTGTTGTCCAATACCTAAAAACAGTTGCTTCAATTATTTGTTCCAGTTTTATAGTTATCTTGGAAGCAAAAGTATAATACTTATTACTCTACTGTAGCCAAAACACAAGTCCTGCATCCTGCCTTTTTTTTAATCACAGACTATCTTTTGTTGGCCTTTTAATAACTTTTTGTCATAAATCTAACTTTGATATTAATTCATCAAATCATTCAAAAATGATCAAGCACAAATTTATTAAGCACTTAGAACTTCCATGTGTTGTTTTGGTTTGAGAACGAAGGACATTTTTTCCTGTGACGTATGGAAGACAGGTTAAACAGAAGAGTAGAAGATGTGTTAAACATCATCTTAAGAGACATACAGGATGCTCTGGAAACACAAAGCAGGCGCATCTAATCTACCTAGTAGAGTTCTGGGAAGGTTTCCTAAAGGAAGTGAATGTTTAAACTGAGAACTGCCAGATGGGCAGGAGTTAGGCAGATGAAAAGATATGAGTCACTGAACAGTTAAAGTAATTTCAGAAAGTATGGTGCAGAAAGTAGGGGAAAGGGGAGTAAAGACAGGAAATGGCTCCAGTAATTAAGAGCCTTCTGAAACATGTTAAGGGCTTTGGACGTAAGGCAATGGAAAGTCAATGAGGGGTTTAATCCAGGAGAAATGCATGTAGTAGATATGCATTTTAGACGAATCACTTAGCCTTCAGGATAAACAAACTGCCCTGAGGCAAGACAGGAGGTAGGAAGTAACCCAGGAGAAACGGGAA
This sequence comes from Neomonachus schauinslandi, assembly GCF_002201575.2. Taxonomy (NCBI): domain Eukaryota; kingdom Metazoa; phylum Chordata; class Mammalia; order Carnivora; family Phocidae; genus Neomonachus; species Neomonachus schauinslandi. Next base: position 24,171,103 of record NC_058409.1, on the reverse strand, counting down.
GACAGCCTGCATAAGAGCTTCAGCACTGAGGATGGAGTTGAGGGAGAAGTCGCTGGACTGGCTGCTCAGAAGTTGCAGGACTCGAAATTAATATATAGAAATCTACTGCATTTCTATACATTAATAACAAAATAGCAGAAAGAAAAATTAAGAAAACAATCCCATTTACAATTGCACCAAAAAGAATAAAATGCCCAGGAATAAATTTAACCAAGGAGGAGAAAGACCTATACTCTAAAAACTGTAAGACAATGATGAAACAAACTGAAGATGACACAAATGGAAAGATATGCCATGCTCATGGATTGGAAAAATACTGTTAAAATGTCCATACTACCCAAAGCAATAGAGAGATTCAACGCAACACCTATCAAAATACCAACGGCATTTTTCACAGAACTAGAACAAGTAGTCCTAAAATTTGTATGGAATCACACAGAGAAGACCCTGAAAAGCCAAAGCAATCTCGGAAAGGACAAAGCTGAAGATATTACAATCCCAAATTTCAAGAAATACTACAAAGCTGTAGTAATCAAACAGGATGATACTGGCACAAAAACAGACACACAGATCAACAGAATAGAAGCCCAGAAAAAAACCCATGCTTATATGGTCAATTAATCTACAACAAAGGAGACAGGAATATACAATAGGGAAAAAATAGTTTCATCAATAAATGGTGATAGGAAAACTGGACAGTTATATGTGAAGCAATGAAACTGGACCACTTAAACCATACACAAAAATAAACTCAAAATGGATTAAAGACCTAAATGTGAGACGTGAAAGCATAAAACCCCTAAAAGAAAACATGGTAATCTTGAGGACATCAACCCTAGCAACATATTTATGAATATGTCTCTCCTCAGGTAAGGGAAAGAAAAGCAAAAATAAACTAATGGGATTATATCAAAATAAAAAGCTTTTGTACAGCCAAGTAAACCATCAAAAGAACAAAAAGGCAACCTAATGAATGGCAGACAATATTTCCAAATGGTATATCTGATAAGAGGTTAGTATCCAAAATATATCCAAAAAACTCATACAACACCAAAAAACTCAAATAATCAGATTAAAGAGAGGCAGAGCACCCGAATAGACAGATATTTTCCCCAAAGACATACTGATGGCCAAAAGACACATGAAAAAATGCTCGACATTACTCATCATCAGGGAAATGCAAATCAAAACCACAAAGAGACACCACTTCACTCCACTCCGAATGGCTAGTATCAAAAAGGCAAGAAGTAATAAGCGAGGGCGAGGATGTGGAAGAAAGAGAACCCTCGTGCACTGTTTGGTAGAAATGTAAATTGGTGCGACCATTGTGGAAAAAAGTATGGAGGTTCCTTAAATACTAAAACCAGAAATATTATATGATGTAGTAATTCCAGCTATGTTTATTGCAGCATTATTTACAAAAGCCAAGATATGAAAACAAAGTGTGCATCTATAGATGAACGGATGAAGATGTAGTATATACATATGATGAAATATTACTCTGCCATAAAAAATAATGACATCTTGCCATCTGCGGCAACATGAATAGATCTAGAGAGTATTACGTGTAAAATAAGTCAGAAAAAGACAAATACTGTATGATTTCACTTATTTGTGGAATCTAGAAAACAAAACAAATAATAAAAAAAAATAACCAGAAACAGACTCATATATATGGAGAACTGGTGGTCACCAGAGGGGAGGGAGGTAGGGGAATGGGTGAAACGATTCAAGAGGATTAAGAGGTACAAACTTCCAGAATAAGTAAGTCAGAGATGAAAAGTACAGCATAGAGAATGAGGTCAGTAATACTGCAATAACATTTTAGGGTGATGACAGATGTTAACTACAGTTATAGTGCTGAGCTTTGCACAACCTAGAGAACTACTGAATTACTACGCTGTGCACCTGAAACTAATATAACACTGTAACAACTATACTTAAACTGTAGAACTTAAAAAAACAACATACAACTTAAACAAAAAAAGGAGCTGCCTCTTGGGATATAGATGTGTCAGTGAGGAATTGACAAGATGTTGATATTCAGCTTTGAAAGCCCAGGGACTTGATGCTATCATTTCAACTCAAGGAAAGTAGTTGCTGAGGTCTTAATCCACAGTAGTTAAAGGAATTATGCATCTATGTACTAGAAAATGAGTTAATATTTTTTTAAAGATTTATTTATTTATTTATTCATGAGAGACAGAGAGAGAGAGCGAGAGAGAGAAAGGCAGAGGGAGAAGCAGGCTCCCTACTCAGCAGGGAGCCCGACGCAGGACTCGATCCCAGGACCCTGGGATCATGACCTGAGCCGAAGGCAGACGCTTAACCATCTGAGCCACCCAGGCGCCCTGAGTTAATTTTTTTAAACATGCCCTACCAGCAGGTCAAATAAACATTCATTCTCCTTGGCATCTACCTTTCTAGGACTTAGCTACCAGTCAAGTATTAAATTAGTAAGGAGAATTTTAAGCAAAGGCTATCTTGTAGCATTTCAATCACGATATTGTTGGTGAGCATACTGAGGAAGAGTTTCTTCAAAAGGACTAATTCAGGGGATACCTGGGTGGCTCAGTCGGTTACAGCATCTGCCTTCGGCTCAGCTCATGATCCCAGAGTCCTGGGTTCCAGTCCCGCATCGGTCTCCCTGCTCAGTGGGGAGCCTGCTTCTCCCTCTGCCTGCCGCTCCCCCTGCTTGTGCTTGAGCGCACTCTCCCCCCACCCCCGTCTCTGACAAATAAATAAAATCTTTTTTAAAAAAAGGAGTAATTTAGATTTTTTAAGGCAATGAAATAAATACTACATTTTAGAACAATTTCTATCCAAAAGAATAAAACAAAACAATTTAAGCCCTTCCCTTTCCAAACAATCTAGTTGGAAAACCATAAGATAGGGTAGAAGAAGGTATGTATTCATGCTGGCTGAAGGTGGGGGGACATGGCAACTCAGCCTAGAGCAAGATGACTGCATAGGCTGAGAAGGGTGTCCACATGGGCAGACAGCTTGCCACAGGGTTTCAATAGTTCAAGGGTGTCAGAGTTCAAACAGGATGAAAAGGGCAATCCATGAGTAGGGATGAGCCAGCTCAAGGGGAAGGTGTCCACTTTGGGGGAAAACAATGTAGGAATTCAGAGCTGGACAATGTTAAGGAGGGAATCCACAAGAAGGAAAGTGTGCTGGGATAATTCAGATTCCCGATGAGAGAGGACATCCCTGTAAGAGTCCACCTAAAGATTATCAGAGATTGAGAAGGGTGAGTAAGATACCCATTGGGAGAAATGGGGAGGTAATCTAGCATGGGAAGTCAAAGCAGGATGGGAAACCATCCATATGAGGGGACCAGCATGAGGAGTTAGAGCCTAAGCAAGGTGAGGAGGGCATTCACATGGGGTAGCATCAGTCCAGCCTGGGGTGTTGGGAGCTCTACTACAGTGATGGGAGATTCATTACAAACACGGGGATTGATCAAATAAGTAAATATATTAAGAATATAGTCAATTCCTTGCTTCTCACTGTCTTCACTCTATTTACCAGGCAATGGGTTAAATGCTACTTTCCAATTTACTCATCCCTTGATGAAATCCAATTTTCCAACTTGCTCTGCTTACCATTGAACCGCTGAACTAGACAGAAAAAACACAACCATGATGACTGGTCTTCTTACAAACTTTCACCCACAAACCTCAAGTGACCCAATGACACCATCATGTAACCCTGTAACACTTCCCTAATCAATTTACCTCTGAGCTAAAAACTACCTTACACTTTTTCAAGCCTCTATAAACCCCTTTTCCCACAGTCAGCCAACAATTTCACTTCTTTTTTCCACTTAGAATATAGAAACAATCCAAAGACAACTGATTTATTCTCTCACCTCTAAATTTAACAATTATATATGTGCCTGCCATCCTCTTACAATAGATAAACAGCTTGTACTCCTATTAACTCCTTCAGTCAAGCAATGGATCCTATCTCTTCTTGCCTACTCCAGGATTTAACTCTGCAATTATCCCTTCTCCTGCATCAATTTTTTTGCTCTGTCCAGGGTCATTTCTATCAGTCTAGAAATGCTCTATCCCATATATTTGCTTTATCCCATATTTATCCCACATGAGTTAAATCCTATAGTGCTTAAAAACACATATATGGGAGCGATATGTGACAAAGAAACAGCTGTAGAAATAAGCATCTGGTTAATTTACAGTATCAACCAGAAGCGAAACAAAGCTAATGAGATGCAGACAAAAGAGCTGAGCTTCTGAGGGTTCAGGTCAACTGAAGAGATGTGAATGAGGTCAGAGAATGAATGGGAGGGACTGAGGTAGTCACAAGTTTGAAACAAGTAGAGGAGAAAGGGGGAAGGTAAGCAAATGGAGCAATATGGAAGTCAAAGTTCCTAAGAAGAGAGAAACAACTGAAGACAGGTAAGAAAGATTGGTGAGGAGCAGCCAAAAAACTCAGGTGTTTAAGATAAGGTAAACAGTATTAGGTGCAGGGACAAATTAAAGCAAGGAAAAGAAAAGAGAAGCTAAATATATAAGAGGAACTGAAATGATGAGAAGGACATAGTAGGATGGGAAAATTGAGGGGATGTGGGCAATTCAGGTGAGGGGAATGACTCCCTCCATAACGGCAGGTATGAATGACTCAAGAGAGAAGAGCTGAGGGCGCCTGGGTGGCTCAGTCGGTTAAGCGACTGCCTTCGGCTCAGGTCATGATCCCGGCGGGCTCCCCGCTCTGCAGGGAGCCTGCTTCTCCCTCTCCCACTCCCCCTGCTTGTGTTCCCTCTCTCGCTGTGTCTCTCTGTCAAATAAATAATAAAAATAAAATCTTTAAAAATAAAAAAAAAAAGAGAGAAGAGCTGATGAACAAAACAGTATGGGTGGGAGCTCAGAACTGGGAAATGAGAGCAGCTGAAAAGCAGGTAGTGAGGAAAACTAAACGACCAAGGCCAGAAGAATCAGAGGGAGGACATGAGCAGACAGCTGAGAAAAATAGCTCTAGAAAGACAAAAGCATTAGGAAGGTGAATGGGTGACTGACAGACTGAGATTGTCAGAGATGCTAGAGCATCAATCAACACAGAAACATCCAGAAGAACAACAAAAATATGTAAGACACAACAAAACAATAGTCAACAAAACTCGCATTGATCCTGCAAACATTTTCAGCTACTTCCTTCCTTCCACTCAAAGCAAACTCATAAAACAATTCTGTGTTTCGCTTTATCTCCTGTTTTTCCACATTACTGAAACTGTTTTTGTCAAGATGACCAATGGCCTCCATGTAGCCCAACCTTCCTGACTTGAGCTAGCAACATATTTGACACAGCTGACGTCTCTTAACTTCGTGTTAACACTTCATCCTCTTGTCTTCCAAGACCCCCACTCTCCCAGTTTTCCCTACTTTAGCAGTTATTCTTTTAGCATCTTTTTTGCAGGTGCCTCCTCCTTGTCCCTATTGCTACATGTTAATGTGCTCTAGTTAAGATTTTCCATCTCGGACACCTGGGTGGCTCAGCTGGTTAAGCGTCTGCCTTCGGCTCAGGTCATGATCCCAGGGTCCTGGGATGGAGTCCCACATTGGGCTCCCTGCTCCGCGGGAAGTCTGCTTCTCCCTCTGCCTGCCACTCCCCCTGCTTGTGCTCACTCACTCTCTCTCAAATAGATAACATCTTCAAAAAAAAAAAAATCTCCCATCTCTCCTCTATATTCACTCCTTATGTGGGCCCATCTGGCTTTAAAATAACCGTATACATCAATGATGCCTAATTTTCTTTCTCTAGCTCGGAACTCTCCCCTGGACATACTTCTGTTTGCCTACTGGACATTTTGGGTATCTCACACACATCCCAGATTCACACGTTTAAACCAGAGCCACCCAAATGTCCTTTTCCAGAGTTTCCTCATTGTGATAAACAGCGACACTACTTTATTTGATTTTTCAAGTCAAAAAACTTGAAGTTACGTTTGATGCTCCTACTTCTCTTATACACCATTACTCAAACCATCAACTCATCTGCTGGTACTCCCTTGAAAATGCGTCCCAAATCCAAGCATTTCTCAGCATTTCTACCATTACTACCTTAATCAAAACACCAATACATCTCACCTGGATTATCACAAATCTCCTTTATTAGTCTCTACCCTTACCACCTACAAATAGTCTTCTCTCAGCTGCCAGACTGATTGCTTTAAAATACACACCATGCGCTTCTCCTGCATTATTTCTTCCAAAAGATTCCTGTTTAAATGAGAACAGAACCCAAAGGCTTGCAGAACCTAGTCCTAGCTCTCTGAATTTTCTACCAGGCATCTCACCATTTTGCTCCTCCTTGTGATTCCTTGAACACATCAAGCATGCACCTACTTAAGGGACTTTGCACTTCGTATTAACACTAACTGGAATGTTACTCCCAGACTGTGAACAACTCATTCCCTCTAGAATGAGTATTTAAAAGGTGACTCTGATTGCTGTGTGGAAAAGAGAACTTTGAGAATGAGGGCAGGAAAACCAGTTTGGAGACTATCAGAATAACTCAAAGGGAAGAGGAAGGTGGATTAGACTGGGAAAGGATCAGTGAAGATGGAATAAAAGGACAAGTGCTCGCTTCAGCAGCACATATACTAAAATTGGAATAAAGGGACATATTCTAGACATATTTTAGTGCAATGGATGAGCCTTACCCTGGGAGAACCACCTTCATGATCATGGTATCTCCCTTGCCAGGTCAGTATCCATGGACATACTTGAAAAGACTAACTACGGACTGCTTATCAACTGGCAACAGGGGGAGATAAAGCAATCAATCAAAGGATAACACAGGTTTTTGGCATTAGCAAATGTGTGGATGGTCATATCATTTATTAAACTGGAGAGTATGGAGGTAGTACCAGACTTGAGACCGTGAGAGGAATAGGGGGAACAGGGAACCATGAGTTCTGTTTTGAACACATTAAAGAGATGCCCATTAAATATCCAGAGAAACAGCTGGACATATGTATCTAGAGTTTAGGAAAGAAGTTTGGGCTAAATATATAAATCAAGAATAATATGCACATAACCAGTACTTAAAGCCATGAGAATGAATGAGATCACCCAAGAGTAAGGCAAAAATAGACTCAGTAAAGGAGACTAAAATATGGCCAGTGAAAAAGGAGGCCTGAGATAATGGTGCTATGGAAGCCAAGAGCAATGTTTTTTAAAAACGGAATAAGCAGCTGTATCAAATCTTCTGAGAAGTTACTGAGAATTACAAAATGACCACTTTATCTGGCAACATGAAGATTATTGGCAGCCTTATAACAGCAATTTTAGTGAGGGGGAAAAAAGAAAATCTGAAGAGAGCAGGCTGGGGACAAAATGGGAAGCAATAAAACGAAGACGATGAGTACATACAACTCTTGTGAAGTGAGCTATAAGCCTGAACGGAGGTAGTAGCCAGAAGGTGATCTGGAGTAAAGGGAGAGTTTTGTTTGTTTGTAGACTAGAGCCACCAAAGCATGCTGATATAAATGATCTTATGAAGAGGGAGAAACTGCTAAAACAGAAGAAGGTAACTGCAAAGCAAAACGCTTGCATTGACAAAAGGGACTGATTGGTTCTAGCCTCCAAGAACAGTTGGTTGCCTTTGGATAAAACAGAAAACAATTTACTCTTAATACAAAAGAAAAAAACAGTACCGGTACAAACGAAGGGTAGTTTGGAAGATCTGAAGATTGGAAAATGAGGTACTTTTTATCTGATTCCTAATTTTTCAATAAATTACAAGGCAAGATCATCAACTGAACAGAGCAGATTGCAGGTTTAAGGAAACAGAAGGCATGAAATCGTCATTGCACAGAGGGCTCAATGTACTAAATGATTTTACTATCGCTAAAAGAAAAGCTTATAAATATTTTCACAATTACAGTTACCTTTAGTCATATAAAAGTGGGAACACCTTAAATGACCACCAATAGGGGGTCAACTGAATAAACTATACAATATAAACTCAGTGGATTAGTAATTTTAGTAATTAAAACCAATGAAATAAAAGTGTGTGTATATATATTAACATATGTGTAGCATGTCACTAAAAATTTGATTCACACAATAGTATAAAATGTTACCGGTGTTTTGAAATATTTACATTTGAGTGTATTTATATCCACACACAAGTATGTTTTTATAAACACAGAAAAAAGCCTGAGAAATATACAACAAACTATTAAGGAGGACTGGTGGGTAACTGAGAGAAGCACATGAAACCACTATATATATAAAACAAGAAAAAACTGTAAGCCAAAATATGTAGTATAGAAAATCTATGTCCTTTACACTCAGTAATGGTATAAACACTGTAATTCCAAGATTTGTACACAAAGACTTAAATTATGGCACATTTTAACGAAAAACTAAAAGCAATCTAAGAAAATTATGCAACTATTAAAAATGTTCATAATAGGTTACATGTTTTAAGTAGGAAATATTTCAGACATACAAAAAGTATGAAGAATAAAAGAAGCACCCATATGCCCAAAACCTAGATTAAGAATTTAATGTATTCTTTAATGACAGGGGACCTTATGATAACGTTAAGTGGGGAAAAAAACATGAGAATGCAAAACTAGGGTATGACTTTAGCTATGTAAGACTATATGTACAGGAGAATAAAATACATGAAAATGTCAACAGTGGTTGTCACTGGGTGCTAAGACTGTGTGGACTTTCCTATCTCTTTATATTTTTCCACTGCCAGGTTTTCTACAATAAGCCTTATCATTTTTATAATTATAAAAATTTTATTTTGAAAATACTTAAGTTCAGGGCGCCTGGGTGGCTCAGTTGGTTAAGCGTCTGCCTTCGACTCACGTCATGATCTCCAGGCCTGGGATTGAGCCCCACACTGGGATTCCTGCTCGGCAGGGAGTCTGCTTCTCTCTCTCCCTCTGCCCTTCCCCACTGCTCATTCTCTCTCCCTCAAATAAACAAATAAAATCTTAAAAAAAACAACTTAAGTTCACTAGCACCATTACCTTGGGATCATGAACAAATGTATTTCCTTTGGTTCCAGGAGGAAAATCTCCAGTACAAATATATTTTAGACATTCAATGATGGTCTAAAAAAAATAGAAAACTGTATTATTTAGTAATAAGAGAACCAGAGAAGTTTATCATAAAATGTTAACTTGTTACAGAAACTATAAAAGATGTAAGATAAAATTTGATATTCTAAAACCTGTAATATGGAAAAACTTAATTAAAAAGGTATACTAATATAAAAAATTATTATTTAAAAAGTCCTCTATTTCCAATTAAAACCTTTCAAACTAATTTAATAATAACAATGGCTAATGTAAAATACGGTTACCATAGTTGATAACACCGTTTTTGTATACATGAAATTTGCTGAGGGTAAAACTAAAAATATTCTTACAAAAAAAAGAGGTGATAGATGTGTTAATTAACTAGATAGGAGAGATCCTCTCACAATGTACAGTATATTAAATTACCCCGATAAAGGGGTGCTTGCGTGGCTCAAATGGTTAAGCATCTGCCTTCGGCTCAGGTCATGATCTCAGGGTCCTGGGATTGAGTCTCACATCGGGCTCCCTGCTGGGCGGGAAGCCTGCTTCTCCCTCTCCCACTCCCCCTGCTTGTATTCCCTCTCTTGCTGTGTCCTCTGTCAAATAAATAAAATCTTTAAGAAAAATGAAAGTAAGAATAAATTACCCCAATATACTTTAAATATCCTACAATTTTATATATGAAATCACACCCCAATAAAGCCAAAACTTTTTAAAGTTAAATTTTAAAAAATGGCTAATAGTTACACAGGACTTACTATGTGCCAATATTACTAACCACCCACCTTTACATACATTAACCACTTAATTTTCACATTAATCTTAGGTTGTAGAAAACTTTATCTCCATTTTATGAGAAAACTAAAGCACAATGCATTTGGCTCACTCTTGCCCAGTCGCACAGCTAATAAAAGGTGAAGCAAATTATATGTATTTGGACAGCTAATGTTCATAAACACTATGCCAGTCTCCCTTCCAGTAGAGCACTTCATACAATTCTAGGTGCACAACAGGCATTCAATAAGTAACTTTTTCACATAAGCACAAGTAGACAAGAGTGTGGCATTCAATGCTCAACTCGAAACCTCTCTTTCCGTATCCTTTTTGCTTCGTTTAGTCTTCTCTGTTACACAGACAACGCCCTGCTTTTTCTCAAGCCACCCTTGAAGAGTAGACAGTCTCTTGGGCACCTGGGTGGCTCAGTCGGTTAAGCCGCTGCCTTCTGCTCAGGTCATGATCCCAGGGTCCTGGGATCCAGCCCCACATCGGGCTCCCTGCTCAGCGGGGAGCCTGCTTCTCCCTCTCCCTGCCTACTTGTTCTCTCTCTGTCAAATAAATAAATAAAATCTTAAAAAAAAAAAAAAGAGTAGACAGTCTCTTGGCTATCCTCTTCCCCTAACTGCATGCCACTCCAGGGTCCAACTCAAATTTCTAAACATTCCCTGGGTCTTAAAAAGTCAAAGTAAATAAGCTGTGCTCCAATTTTCTATTATGACTAGGTAAGAGTCCTAAACTCTTCTCAGAAGGTCCTAGTTTATCATATAACTTTTTAAGTAATTCCTATAATGGGACAACTGCCAGGAAGTGAATGCTATGTTTTGGGAGCAAGGAGAGTGTTTAAAAAAACAACAGTGCAGGGCGCCTGGGTGGCTCAGTTGGTTAAGCGACTGCCTTCAGCTCAGGTCATGATCCTGGAGTCCCTGGATCGAGTCCCACATCGGGCTCCCTGCTCAGCAGGGGGTCTGCTTCTCCCTCTGCCCTCTTCCCTCTCCTACTCTCTCTCATTCTAACAAATAAATAAAATCTTAAAAAAAACAAAACAAAAACAAACAACAGTGCAGACTAAAAGGCTTCGTACAAGAATGTAAGCTCGCTGAGTGAGCGCGCGGGATTCTCAAGTAAACCTTGTCCACCCAACAAGCCTGGATACCCTGACGAGGCTGGGACTGGTCGCCTCCTAAGGTCGCCGGGGCTTGCAGGCGACACCAGGCCACGCCCAGGGGCCGGGGCCCCACCCGGAGGCCCACGCACTTCCTGGGGGCCCGAAAGCTGAGCCACAGGAACGCCTCCCCTCTCGTCCTTATCATTATTCTGCGCTCCCCAGATATTTCATTCTCCAGTTCGCAATATGCGGCGGCCCGTAAACTGAAGGGGGCTCCTAAGGACTTACCGTCTTCCCCGCCCCATTGGGTCCAACCAAAATTGTGAGGGGGCTGAAAAAAGTGATAATTTGCTTATCTTTGTCCTCTATTCCAAAACTCCGCACGCCCAAAATGCTCATCTTTTCGATCCGGGACATGTTTGCAAATGTTTCTTTTCTCAACACCTGGAGCCTAAAGCCCCGTCCCACCAAGACTTAGCTGTGACGCCGGAGCAGGGCGAGCACCGGCCGTGAGGACCCGCGAGTCTCCGAATTGGGAGGCTCCAGGCAGGAGCGAAGGCTCTGGCTGGAACTCTTCCTCCCACACCGGCTTCCTTCCCGCCTGACGAGCGAGAGCGGGGGGTGGGCCGGGCCGGGGCCGCCCGCGGTAGACACGAAACGCAGACCCAAGGACCCCGCAACAGGGTGCACTCACAGATTCCCGCCGCGGCCTCCCCGCGGGTCACGTGGGTCGCAAGGACCAGCGTGCATTTACGCCGCAGGCCAGGGGCACGCCGGGAAGTCGGAGACTCGCGGTGCGCGCGCAGCTCTGGTTTCCGGGAGCCGGTCAGGCCCGGCGGATCTTTTGCTGGTGGCCCCGGAGTTCGCCTCCTTGCTGGGAGCGGGGCAGCCTTAAGCCCTAACTCTGAGGACGGCAAACACTTGTGACAAACTGGTTATCAAAGTGTGATCCTGGGATGCCTGGGATGAAAGGGAGTGCGATGTCGGCTAATGTCAAAACTATTTTCTAAGAATATAAAGACGCCCCTCCGTTTTTCATTCTCTTTCGCTCTGTAATGTACGCACATGACGTATGGTGACGCTATCGCAATGATGGCTGAAAGAATGTGTGCTTGTATATTTCTTGTGCTAAAAAAAATCTCAATTTTAATTTCCCAATTGAGTAAATATTGATAGTTATAACTCACATCAAAGCCCTTTGGGGTTCGCAGTAATTTTTAAGAGTGTAGGTGTCTAAGATCAAAAGTTGGGGAACTGCGGTAGACCAAAAGCCAAATGCTGTTACAAAACTATAAAATGTTATGCAAATATGATGTGAAAGAAATCCATTCCTCTGAGTACCACCACAAGAATAGACACCTTTAAAATAAGAGATTCGGTTATGCAAGATGAACAATGAGAGACGTCCTGTACCATAATGCCTATAGTTAACAATACTATATTGTGTAACAATACTATATTGTGTACTTAAAAATTTGCTGAGAGGGTAGATCTTGTGATAAGTGTTCTTATCACATAAACAAAAATAAGTTAAAAAGAAGGAGGGTGCAGGGCACCTGGGTGGCTCAGTTGGTTAAGCGACTGCCTTCGGCTCAGGTCATGATCCTGGAGTCCCGGGATCGAGTCCCGCATCGGGCTCCCTGCTCGGCGGGGAGTCTGCTTCTCCCTCT